>NW_024081397.1:548028-808931 GCF_003009895.1 Hyaena hyaena
TTTGCTTGTTTTTTTTTTTTTTTTTTGGTTTCATTTTTGTCTGAAGAAGTCCAATTTTCCTTCATTTTTGAAAGATTTTCTCTGGATTTGGGTTCTAGGTTGACTGTTTTCTTTCTGCATTTTAATGATATCATACTGTCGTCTGGCTTGCATTGTTTCTTATCAGAAGATAGCGATAATTCTTATCATTGTTTCTCTATATATGATATTACTTTTTACATTTGGCTGCTTTTAAGATTTCTAGTCTATTGCTGTTATTCTGGCATGACTGGCCCTGTTTTTATTGGATGATTTATTTCCCTTGATTATAGGTCATATTTTTCTTGTTTTATTCTTCCCTTCTCCAGTGACTGATATCTTATTGTGTTGCTGAGTGTCTGGATTTTGTTGTCTTCCTTTAAAGAGTGTTGTGGCCAATAGTTAAGTTATTTGCAAATCATTTTAATAAAAGAGTCCTCGAATACAGGCTTGTTTTTAGTGCTGTTTCTGTGGGCTAACAGTAACATTTAGTGAGCTTTATATTAGTTATACTAGGACTTAATTTATCTTACTACCTGGCATGACCCATCTGGGGTCACTAGTGAGACCCCAAGTATTCAATGAACTCTCTCCATTTTGGCTGTTCAGAATACAAGTGCCTTTAATCTCTGGGCAAAATTTGGGTGTTTTTCAGCTTTCAATTCCCTGGTACCTCCCTTTTACTCCCTGTAAATTTTCACCTTCCATGTGCTTACTTAGTATTCAGCAGAAAACTCAAGGGAGGACCCCTATAAAGAGCCTTGAGCTCTTTCATTCTGTAGCTCCTTGCTCTCCAGCACTCTACCCTGGAAATTCTAAACACTTCATTCTCACCAAACTCCAAACTGTCTCCTCATGTCAATGAGATTGCTGTCCCCTGTGTAGGTCCCCCTTTTCTGTTCTACAGTCTGAAAATTGCCTCCATAAAAAAAAAAAAAAAACAACAAACCAGGGTGATTATAGAGCTCCCTCATTTACTTACTTTCGGGTGGCAATCACAGTCCTATGCTGGCTATTGCTCAATGTCTGGAAACAATTGTCTCCCATACTGTGATCAGTTTTTTAGTTATTTACCACAAAAGAGTAAATCTGACACCAGTTACTTTATTATACTCGGAGGTAGTGTCCCTATAGCATTTTCTAATGTAAGACCCATGGCTTGAGCAGTCCCTGGAGTTCTGTTGGTGTTATTCCAAAGACAGAGAAATATTTATAGTTATACCCTGTGCAAAGTACCATGACAGTCTCATGGGACATTAAGTTCTTGTGGTTTTGTTGTGATGTGTAAACGCATAAATGTGCAAAATTATTTATTTGAGCATTGTAATTGCTTTAAGCTCCTTAGAACACAAATGGAATAAACATCTCTATGTAACAGGTCGAGCCCACTTCCCAACACTAGTCTGTAGTTCTAATTTCCATCACATAAAAGTTCTGTCATTAAGGTTCTTTTGTTATTGTTTTTGGGGTTTGTGTGCGTGTGTGTGTGTGTGTATAATGGAATTTTAATTGTGTAGCAGTGCACTATAGTTTCTACACTAAATCCCTATGATAACAAGTATTTGGCCACAGAGTGCCATTCCACTCTTACCACAATTGGGCTCTTGCCCATGGCAACAAAGTTTAGTGTTGGCCATACTGTTTTGTTTCACTACATAACTGAGGTTTTGATGACCTGCATCTTGCCACCCAGTGATTATTTACTGATTATACTCTGTCTTACATTTTTCTCCCTTTGAATTTCTGCTTTGGTTGTTATTTTGGGGGTTTTTTGGTTGGTTGGCCTTTTTAGCTTTGTCTTTTGGCTCCTGATACTACCTTGTCTCATTGTGCTTTCTCTAGTTTAAAGCCGACAAAGTTTGGACTGGCTGTATTTATTTACTCATGGATCTTTATCACGTATCCATTTGTCCCAGCACCACCACACCAGAGAAGAGTGTGCAGTGCCCTCCTACCCATGTGTTCAAGCTCTCCTTCTCCCATGACATTCTTGCTTCTTGACCCTCTAGATACCAGTGTCAGTGCCCCACTTCAACAAGGACTTCAGTCCTCCCCACACAACTTCTACCTGGGCCTGGGCATGCTCTTTCTGTCCAATCTTTCCCATCTCCTCACCAGAAACACTGATCTATTCTCGATGTCAGTTATTCCAAGACATGATCTCCCTGGAGAAAACCAGACTGATTTTAAGAGTAATGACATGTGGCCCTCCTGAATACCTAGTTACTTAGGTCAGTGTACTAGAAAACCAAGGAAAGAACTCCCGGTCAGCATTTCAGGAGGCATGGGTGTGGACAGGCGTGAATCAAGGAGTCATTTTGGGGACTGCTCTTCACTGGAATTTCTCTATCTCTTTCTTTATCCATACCTCTTTCATCCTGTTACCAAATTCAGAGAATAATCAAAGCCACACAGTTTACCAAAACACAAGGGACTTCTGTGAATGAGAGTAGTAACGCTAATACTACATTTAAAAGTTCAAGGTATATTGGGGCGCCTGGGTGGCTTAGTCGGTTAAGCGTCCGACTTTCGCTTAGGTCATGATCTCGCGGTTCGTGGGTTCGAGCCCCGCGTCGGGCTCTGTGCTGACTGCCAGCTCAGAGCCTGGAGCCTGTTTCAGTCTGTGACTCCCTCTCTCTCTGACCCTCCCCTGCTCACACTGTCTCTCTCTCTCCTAGAAATAAATAAAACATTAAAAAAAAAAATTAAAAAAAAAAAAAAAAGTTCAAGGTATAGTCCTGGAGATGGTGATCTTACCAACCTGTAGATGGCACCATTCTTGCTTGAATGGAGTTTATTATACCAGTTCATATGCTTTAAATTCCTCATATCTATAGGCAAGAAGATGGGCGAGGGGTTTATCTATAAACTTTAATAATTGATGTTTAAATAATCCCCCAACTCTTTGAATGTCTAACACTTTTGCGGAAACTGAAAGGCTTTGTCTCATTGGCAGTAATAATTGGATGTGCAGCAACAGAGTATGAATGATCAAAGGCTTCTTTAGTGGGCTCTTCCCATCTTTGCCATCATCAGGGATTTTGATGAAAATGCACAAGCTGATCCAGAAAAGAAAATATTTGCATCTAAGCTTTGTATAAATGACTGGTTTCATTCAAATCTATAGTCAGTAATATTTAATCAGAGTCCTTTGCATCAGAATATTTGACAATTAATCTTGGGCCAAGTAAACATTCAGTTGTAGACTGATATCAGACTTCCATGGCAATGAAGCAGATTCGTTTTAAATAGAGCAAATCTTGGCCAATGTGTTTTTCTCTGAAATTTCGCTAAAGATATTTATTTAAGTCTCTCTCAATGCCAGAGGTAGGAGTGACTTACCAAGCTGCTTGGGGTTGTAAAGAAGCATTTATCCTTGGGAATTTTTCTTTTTATTTTTATTCTTACAGAGTATATGGATGCTTATGACCTTTTTCATGTTAGGCAAAATATGACTTGTTTATAGAAAAAGCAACAAATATAAGAGACCAAAATGTTTGTTTAATCAATATGAACTTCTTCTATGTGGGATCTTAGAGATAGAACTGCTAATTGCATTCAAGTCTGATCTTGAGCTCAGCAACACAGGTCTGTATATATGTGAGGGGTGGGATGGCAGTTGGCAGAAAGACACCTCTCTGATGTGTACAGGGTGCATTAATGCTAAAATTACACAAAGGTCCCAGCCATTCAATGAGGGTCTTCATTGCTTCTTATTAATGGAAATGGATTCTCGTATTTTTCCATGTCATATTCCAGCATTGCTGGCTGTCTGCTATTCAAAGCATCTGAACTCTCCCAGATTCCAGCCTCTGTGGGTGTAAGACAGGAAATGCAAAGTGGTTTTGGCCCAAATACAAAAATGTGAACTCTTATAGAGTACGTTCTATGGGATGGCCTCAATTATTTTTATACTCTTTCAGATTAGGTGTTGAATCATGAGTAGCCTCTGTCTGTGTAAATTTTGATCTAGCAGTGCACTTTTGGTCTTAAGTGACAAAGTCCTAAAGTAAGGATGGGGATTTACTGAATAGATCGTGGGCTATCTCACAGGCCCAGGAATGCCATGGAGTTTGAGTCTACACGACAAGGTCTCAGGTGCCGATCTCTCCTGAGCCCTTCCTCCACAACTTTATCCTTCACCCTTCCTGTGGACCTCTTCCTCCACATGATGGTCAACACAGCCACGAAGAGTTCCAGGACTTTCCCTGACATGGATTCAGACACATTGAGTGATGCTGTCCACAACACAGGTCCTAGTGTCCCAGGAAAGGTATTTGGATCAGCCATCCACTCATAGGGTCTAGAGCTCAGGTCACCTAAAAAAAAGGGACGAATGTATTTCAAATGGGGACAGGGAGTTTTTGGTAGAAGTGGATAGAAGGTGGAAGACTAGTGAGTGAGTTCTGGGCAGACAAGACCACTCTTCAGTACATGTGGCAAGGTGGGCATTTGTCCTCATCTAGGCCATGAATCCAATTCTGGTTGGTCACAGACTCAATATCATTCTGGTATGGTCATCATTTACTTGGTTTAAAACAACAAAAAACAGCAAGCAATGCCCAAACCACCTATGACTTTCTCCAATCATGAAAAGAGAAACAGTATTTTGTAGTCTTGTTTATGCAGCTTCCCACCATCCTCCAAAGCAAAGACATAGTAAAATGCATAATTAGACTAGACAGTATATTGAGAGCAAGGAGTATGTCCTGCTCGTGCTAGATTCCCTAACTTATGTTGGAGTGGTGATTTGTACACATGGACCCTCTATAAACGTTTCCTAAAATAAATTTTTGAAACAAATATTCTACCAACATCAAGAGCAGGAAATCACAAGCAATTCCTATGGACCCAATGTCCATAGCAGAAATGTGAACAGCTGGCTACACACTGAAATGAAGACAGGATTAACAATGTTGTCCCTACAAATAACGGCAGCCTTCACCATGCTGAGGAACCAGTGCACTCAGACAGGCAACAGCCTGAAAGCATCTCTTGTGGGGCTGGTTGCTGAAGACTTTGCATGTGAGTCTTGGAGCTCCATGCCTCAGGCACCAACAGGAAGCCAGGCTGTATTTGTGGCTCCACTTGCTGTGTGACTCTTGTATTTCACTGCATTCCTTTTGTCTGAAGTTCTCATGGCTTTGCATTAAACTGTACATCATCACAAAAAATAACTTTAAGTTATAGTAAGATAGCTACTAAGGTAACGTGTGGCTCTTATGCCAAAACTGACCATGTCTTGAAAACTATACCTGCCTGTGATGTGTGTTGTATATTTTCACACATTTAACAACTAACCCCGTCAGCACAGAGACACGGACTTCTTCATTTGGCCAGAAGGTGCCACACGAGGCCTTTCGTGGTGTCCTGATGTGCCCCCACCCACTCTCCTCTGTGTCCCTCCACATAACCCGTCCTTCCTGCATGCAGCCAGCATGATCCCTCCCATTGTTTTTCTGTCTTTCTGGCTGAATTATGTTTCCTTTGTTCACAGGTCTTCTCAAGCTCCCTGTGGCCTCTCCTTCCTTCTCATCATCTTTGTGTCCTCCCAGGGCTCTGCCCCTCAGATGTCACTCAGGTGATGAGCTGAGGCATTGCTGAGTTTTGCAGTGGCTCTCAGATTAGCAGAGGGGGTTGTTTGGGCTCCCTGTGACTGCTTAGCAAACCACCCAGACTTGGTGGTGGCACCAATGACAATTCACAATTACTCCCAACAATGGCCATGGCCATGGCTCTGTTGCTGTTCTCCCCTGGACTTGGTCTCAGGGCTCCATTCAGCAGGGTATGCAGCAGAGGCAGAAACAGCCACTGCCTCCATCCTCAAGGGATCCCTCTGGCAGAGCCCCCAGACTTCTTCCATGGTGACTGGCTTCTGAGAGAGAAGAAATGAAAGCTGTCCATTACCCTAAGATCTGGGGTGGGAGGTCTCCCACTGTCACTTGCACTGGGTCCTACTGATAAGGGTTGGTGATTTTTTTTCTGTAATGGACCAGCTAATGAGTATTTTAGCTTTGAGGGCCATATGGTATCTCTCAGACCTACTCAACCCTGCCATTGTGGTATGAAAGCAGCCAGAGACAACTTATAAATGAAGGAACCCAGCTGTGTTCCATAAAACTTTATTTAAAGAAAAGAGCAGCAGACTGGATTTGACCAGTGTGTGATCCCTGCTATGGGTCATAATGGTCCTGAGACTGGCCAGATTTAAGGGGAGGAACGGCACATGCATAGAGGAAGGGGCAGACTTCCTCAGAGATGAGACAGCACAGCACGAGGCCCAGAGTCCCACAGGCCAGCTGGGGAAGGGCAGGGAGGTCGGTGGAGCCTGCCATGACAAGGAAGGAAAAGTATGCATGCTCAAGAAGACAACGTTGGGAAGGAAGGACAGCTAGCTTTCTGGCATCCTCAGTAGCTTGGCTCTGACAGAAGGCAAGGGCATCACACAAAGCCAGCATGTGTGAAGTCAGCTTCCTCCAGGGAAACAGAGGATGTGGCCTTCCCTGGCTTGTCACACTCAGAAATCCCACAGAAAATGAGTTCACCTGCCCACAGAGTTCTGCTGGCAACAATGACACCCCTTTTCTTCTAAAGCAATAAAAACCAAGACCAAAACTCATGTATTCCATGTATGAATTCATGTCAATATTGCTAATATTAGAACTAATCCTATTGAAGGAGAAGACAGTGGAAAGGAGCAGAAAATGAGGGAGGGGGAAGTGGGGGAAGATGACCTACCGTGGTCACTCAGGGCAGGAACAGGGACATGTGGAGAAGTTTCTAGTGAAGGGGTAAATGGAAGATGGTGAGTCCTTAAAATACGGAGTATGTTATGCTTATCTTTCCATCCAAGGCTTGTGGTCAAGTAGACAGCAGTGGACCAATGGGGTTTGGTTCTATGAACATAGTTGCCAACTAAGTTAGTGGTTGGGAGTGGAATGTTCATGGAGGGTGGGGACAGTCCTTCCCCAGGGGACACAGGGACTCTGTGAACAGGGCTTTTGGTTCAGTCTGACAACAACCTGGAGTGAAAGCAGTAACCTCGTGGAGTCAGTGCCCAGTAATCCTCAGAGGAAAATACCAGGACATCAGCTGAGAATGCCACAGAGAATGGAAGAAAAGGAGTCATCCTGACTGGCAGCATAAACATGGCCTCATGCTGATCAGCAATGCAATTGCGCAGCAGAGGAAGAGAGCATCTGATGTAAATGACAGAACTGGCAAGAGTCTGTTGGGCTTGTGGGTTGGATGCCAGGTAGATGCTTCCTCCCAGAAAGCCCTGCTGGAGAAGAGAGAACAGACAGCACCCCAGTGAGGGAAGAACTTTCTAACTATTTCAGTTTCTAAAATGGGAATGGCTTCTCCATGGAGTGGTGATCCCCTACTATGTGACATATTCACACAGAGGAGAGAGTCAGGCAGACTGCTGCCCTGAGCGAGCTTCACAATGTGGCCTATGAAAGTGCATTAAGCCCATTCACTTTCCTTCCAGGAGTTGATGTCCTTTTCTGAGAAATGGCCTCACTCTAAACTGTAAGCCCCCTAAAGACAGGGAGCCACTGGCTTTCTGTGCTCCTATTGTCAACACACTTTGCTATTCCCTATTCCCATTTGATGAATGAACAGATGGCCTCACACACCCTCAGTATCACTATGGAGGTTAAAAAATGGAGCTAAACACAGGGTTCCATATGGCCCAGCAGCCATTGCCTGTGAGGGATCTACCCAAGAAAAACAAAAACATATTCACACAAAGAAGTGTATATGAATGTTCATAGCAGCTTTATTCTAATGGCCCCCAAAATGGGAACAACATAAATATTTATCTACTGGTAAAGTGATCAATATATAACTTGTGTCATATACACATAGTGGAATCCTCATAAAAGTCATCAATAAAAAGAAACACTACCAATGCATGCAACATGGATGAATTAAAAACCAGCATGCTAAGTGAGAGGGGCCAAACACAAGAGTGTGAGCACTGTATGATTCCCTTTATGTGAATTCTAGAAAAGGCAAATACGCAGTGGTAGAGAGTAGGTCAGTGGTTACCAGAGGGTGGGAGAAGGGAATGACTATAAAGGGGCATGAGGTAACGTTTTTTGGGTGCTGGTATATTCCGTCATGGTTAGGTGGTGGTTATGTGACTGTTTCCATTTGTCAAAACTCTTTGAATTATATATTTTAACTATGCGCCATTTAGTTTATTATACTTCAGTGATACCTCAATAATGACATTAGAGAATGTGGATGTTCTTAGACTCATTTTTCAGAGTTGGGACCAGTTGGAGAAAAGTAGGAAAATTCTATTTAAGTAACTCAGCAGGTTGTACAATAGAGAGTGGGGCTCTGACTAAATCTCTACTGCTTGGGCCCCAGGACTGTGTTTCTGGTGGTTGGTGCCCAGGGCCTATCAGGGAAGAGAGAAGGATGACAGCCATCTAGGCTCAGTGGCCATCATGTGGCTCTGTCCTGTGACTGCTGTTGCCTCTGCTGCCAGGACTCTAAAGTAGAGATGGGACTAATGGAAAGGACCACCTCCATTACAAACCCCTTCACCCCTAGACCTGGAGCCACTCCAACCACTCCACTCCTTCCTGCCCCATCAGGTGGTTCTCCAAGGATGAAGTTCACTCAGTGGGCAGTAAACAGTGAGTCAGGAGTACATATACAAAGTTTGGAGGGTCTGACAAATGCAATATGAAAAGGACTTAAAAATACACCCTCCTTGCAACACACATACATAGGGGGAAATATAGAGCAAAGACTAAAGCTCACAAAGCAAATACCTGAACTATTCAAACTCATATGTATGCTAAGATGATATAAACATCAAAGGGAAAATGAAATTCCCTGTGTAATTTCTTGGGTGAGACAAGGTTCTTGAGCAGAATCTTAAGATGAAGAGGTGTGTTTAGCAGAGAAGAAGGACCTCACCTCTGAACCAAGGGTTTGAAATAATGAACTCCAGAAAGAGAAAGAGAAAGAGAGAGAGAGAGAGGAAGAGAGAGAGAGGGAGAGAGAGAGAGAGGAGAGAGAATGATCTCCATGTGAAGGTGCTTTATAGACTTTCAATCATTCATATAAGCGTTTATCACTCTTGTTTCTAGTAAGACAAGCCTTGATTGTCTGGGGTCCTTAAAATGTCAATTCTGAGATAGCTTTTAAACAGCTGGCAAAATGCAAGTGCTGTCTGTTGTTCCTGTCACATTAGTGTTTATGTGCTGCTTCCTTGACTAGACCACCCGACGCCTGAGGACAGAATGAGCCTCACACTCTCCAGCGCACACCACCCAGCACTCTGGATGCAAATGGATTGGAGAGATGGAAGAACACGGACTGAGTCAGGAAATGTATGATGCTGGTGAGAACAACCAATGGGCAAATCACAACCTCTGGCCCTCGGCATCCTTATCTGTAAAAGGGAAGTTCTGTTCCTGGCATCCTGCAGGAGATGGAGAGGACCAACCAGGAAGTCATCAAGTGGCATTTAAACGAGAGTCTTTGCATTACCTGGTCAGCCCGTTGTACCCATAGGTGCTGATGTTACTGGGGATGGATAACACACATGCAGGGGAGGTTGGCATTGCTGCTTTCTCCCTCAATTAATGGAGTCTTTTTTACTCTTTAACACCATATCATAAATATTTTTATTTTTATTTCACAGAGCTCTTGGAGATACACTGCCTTCACATGGGAGCTAGTTTGAACTATGTTTTCTCTCTGGCTCTACATTTAGAAGTCTAGTTCAGAATTCTGTGCTCAGTAATTAACAACATAAAGAGATAACAAAATGCAACACCACTAAAAAGAAATGGAAATTAACAACAATAGCAACAATAATCGGGGAGTTCTGTGGATTGTATCGTGTGGGTGTTGTGTGTACTTAACCATCAGAGCTCTAATCGTTCACCCTAAAGAGAATTGAGTAGGGTTCTATCAGCGATGCTTCAAGATCTGCAGGAGCAACACCACGACATGATCCCTGTCCCACCACTTTGGGAATCAAGGTGTTTGTCAAAAGCTGAAGGAGCTGCTTTGAGTCATTTACAAAGGCAGAGATCACTCAGGTACAGATGGTGCCTGATGGTTCCTTTGGCATCTGCCCCAACTGTGCCTGGTAGTGGCATGGTCTTACTGGTTCTGAGCTGACAAGAGTGCTGCCTGGTGCCATAGGACTGGGCTGAGGCAGCACACCTCTGGGTTTGGTGCTGGTGCCCAGGGCTGCCATCTGTCACCTCTGGAACTACGAACTCCTCCTATAAAACCCATACTTTGTGTCCAGTGTTTGAGCTGCTGCTCTGGTTTTCTGCCCCACAGGTAGAAGGAATTTGGGAATGTGTGCAGGTAGCTGTGCTACCCTTCAACTATGCCAGCCCAGCCTGGGGCTTTGTGGTCTCCTCGGCTTTCAGGAGTTTTTGGTTAAAGTGCTGCATATTCAAGGCACGAGGAGGTTGGAAACTGGTCTCATTCCACACATTAATCTGCTTTAATAACATCACCTATGGCCCAGAGGTCACTTAGGGATATGAATGCCATTTTCTCAAGGCTCTCTGTCTGTCTCCAGGGCCCCTAGCTGGGGATTTACGCTCACCTGCACTAAGGCCCACTCTGCCTGTGGAGTCCAGGAACCTCTTCAGGAGCCCTGCTAACAGATCAGGGGTCCTGCTTACAGAGCTTTCAGTGAGCCAGAACTGTGCATAATAAGGACTTTGTGCTTTGTAATATTTTTTTTAGATCAAAGGGAAACTTTCCCACTTTCCCTGCCTTTGGCTTTAGTTATTTGAAATGGCAAAAGTTATTAAAATTCCAACATGGAAATATGCTTAATAAACAGGAAAGGAGTTTTGAAAACCCACCACTGAGCATGAAAATTAACCCTGTGGTTGCCAGGACCCAGGTGTAGACAGTGTCTACGGCTGGCACTTGGCAGGGGTCTCTATGCAATGGCCCTTCCTTATTACTAGAACTGTGTGACTGCCATGAGCTTTTGTTACATGTAACATATGTTTCTGATATCAAGCTTAAAATAAAAAACAGAAACATATGAGATGATCTTGTTTATATATACAACCTGTGTAACCTCTGATTTGCTTTTAGAAGGCACCATTCATTCATTTATCAAATATTTACTGAGTGTTCAATTTTATGGGGCAATAAAAAAATAAGAACAAACAGATTGAGGAGCTCAAAATCTTCAAATCTAATGGTGAAAAGAAAAATAAAGTACACAAATAAATCCAAGGTGAAATGAACAAACATTAAGGGGGACAACAGGGTTACAGAAACTTGAAGAAAAATCTACTTCTGACCCAAAGGGAAGGAGTAGGAGAGCCCTCTTAGAGGAGGTAGCATCTCAGGTTGGCCTTGAACGCTGGGTGGCCATGGTGGGTTAAAGATGGTCACAAATTCTTTGACATTCTCCCAGTGAGAAATGGCATCTTTGTCCCTCCCCCTGAAAACAGGTGGGTTCTGTGACTGTTTTGATCCATAGAATGTGGAGGCATAGATTCATGTCACTTTCTAAGCCAAGACCTTAAGATACTGGCAGTTCCATCTTCTTGTCATTTGGAACAATTGATCTTGGAATACTCTCTCTGGGAGCCCTGAGTCCCCCTTTAGGAACCATCCTGAGATCCTCATGCTGGAGATACCAGTATGGAAGTCACATGTAGGCACTTCAGGTGACAATCTCAGCTGAGTCAACCTTTCCAGATCACCCCACTAAGGCACCAGACATGTGAGCATAGTTCTCAGGGACTCTCCAGTGCACACACCATCTACCAGCTGAGCACTCTCAAGTGAACTCTATCAACATGACGTGGAGCAGAAGAACTGCCCAGCTGAGCCTTACAGTGACCAGAACAGTAGGGTTTTGATTAGTAGAGATGAGAGCCTGATGGCATCCCAGAGAATAGATATGTTGTAGGCAAAGCCACAAAGGTGTATTCAAGAATTTGAGTTTTGGGGAAATTGGAAAACTTACAGGAAGTATAAGTAACAAAATAACTATTATAGATATTTAAAGGCTAAGTAGAGAGTCTGAAGATCAGGTGGTGAGTAGTTGAGAGAGCTACATATTCTGTAGTCAATGGGATGCCACTAAGATTCTATGTTTTTTAAACCTTTGAATATGGGAATTTATAAATATACACAGAAAATAGTATAATGATCCTCTGTAGATATCACCACTGGGGCTCAAGCAATGTGTAAGTGGTTTCTGAAAAGCAAAGAATTATCAATATTGCCAGACTTTTTTCCTGAAATATTTTTAGGAAAGTCCCATACATCATTTTATGAATATTCAGGTAGGCAGTTTCAACAGTTAAGGGCTTTAAAAAGTAACTATAGGGGCAGCTGGGTGGCTTAGTCAGTTGAGCATCTGACTTCAGCTCAGGTCATGATCTTGCAGTTCGCAAGTTGAAGCCCCTTGGGCTCTGTGATGACAGTTCAGATCCTGGAACCTGCTTTGGATTCTGTGTCTACCTCTCTCTCTGTCCCTCTTCCACTCATCTCTGTCTCTTTCTCTCTCAAAAATAATAAAACATTTAAAAAAATTTTTTAAGTAACTATAAAACCATTTTCATACCTAAAAAAAGTAATGACCTTAATAAGAAAACCATTCTGTAATCAAATTTCTCCTATCAAATATCTCATATTGAGTTCTTGTTCTTGGTTTGTTTGACTCAGAGTCACCCTGGGTCCCACATAGCATTCAGTTGATTTGTCTCTAAGGCCTCTTGTAATGAATGGCAGTCACATGTCAGATGCTGCCCTGTTTCCCATGCTGTATTGTCCTGTAGAATTCCCCAGTGTGCATTAGGCTTCTGCCACCCTCCCCAAGTGATGTCATTTAACATGCTCTTCTAGATGCTTATTTCTTGTGAACTAAGAGAAAGAGAGGGAGGAAGATGATCCCTGTGGAGTTTTGAGGTGGAGGACACAGCATGGCTGTTTGTGAATGTCAATCTCAGGGTGCCTGAATGGCTTCATCAGTTAAGCACCCAACTATTGATTTCAGCTCACATCATGATCTTGCAGTTAATGAAACTAAGCCCTGCATCAGGCTCCATGCTGACAGTGCAGAGCCTGCTTGGGATTCTCTCTCTCCATCTCTCTCTCTCTCTCAAAAGAATAAAAAAATTTAAAAAAAGGAGATGGTCACTCTGGTAATGTGTGATATGAGATATGGGGTGGTTGGGGACCGCCTGAGTTCCTGGCCTTGGCTGCAGGGTGAGGAAAAAACACACAGAGAACTAGAGTGGAGATATCAAAAGGAGGTTCTTGTAAAGATAACAATTGCTTATAGTTCTGAGGTGCTTACTACATACTAGGCTCTGTACATGTGATTTCTGGTGTCAACATATTGATGATATATCTCGAATGCTACAGAACCAGAGAGGACACATGATTTACATATAAGGCGAGTACATAACAGGAGGAACTAGAGCCCAAAGCCCGTACTCTTAGCTGCTGTGCCAAATGGCAGAAAAGAAGCCACTGGGGATGCTTTGGTAAATGTAGAGGCAGGGGGGAGAATGTGTACACTGTTTGAGATGGTGAGGCCAGACAAGGACTGAGAGAAGCAGGTGAGTTTTGGTGGAGACCCCAGCAAGCTGAGTGTCTCTGAACAAATGTGAGCACTGCACACATTAGCATTCCCTATGAGCCACTTCTTACAAAAAAAAAAAAAAAAAGTGCAGCTCCTGGGCTCCTGGGTGGCTCAGTGGGTTAAGCATCCTACTCTTGATTTCGGTTCAGGTCATGATCTCCTGATTCATGGGATTGAGCCCCACAGGGGGCTCCATGCTGATGGCGTGAAGCCTGCTGGGGATCTCATTCTCTCTCTTTCTCTGTGCTCTCCCTCTATCCCAAAATAAATAAATAAACTGGGTCCCACTCAAAACTGACTAGATCAGAATTCTAGGGAGTTTCTGACCTAGAAATGTTCATTAACAGGCACCTTGGGGTTTTTAGACCTAGTTTGAGTAACAGTGGAATAAAGAATGGCACCAGCTGTTGCAGAAGGAGAAAGGAGAGCCATGCACATGGGATGACCAAGTTAAATGAACAGGAAGAAAAGGACTTTTCATGATGCCTCATATATAGTTGGTATTTCATGTGTACTTCTGAATAAACAAATGGAAAGGAACTTTGATATCAAGAACCAACACAGTGTCTCCAGCTGAAGCACCTGAGTCTAGCAGCCCCCTAGGAAGACAGTTGGTGGCTCCCTGCCACCAAACAGTATTAGTTAAAAGGGCTGTTTACCTTGTGAGGAACATGGACATTCCCATCACACCTTGGAATCTCTTAGTGAAGAAGCTGCAGCAACAGCCCCTGGGGCCCAATCAAAGTTGACTTTCCTTCTCAGCCTGCCTCTACAGTTGACCTACTCCTTGTTGATGTGGGAGAGACACAAAAGTCTCCAAGGCAGGATCCAAGGCACCCTGGACCAGGCATGAATGAAGGTGAACAAAGGACTCCGTGGGGCCAGTAGTGTAGAGAGTTGTGTGCTCTTTTATCAATTCTTATAAGACGTTACCACCAGAGTGGAATGCGGATAAGAATATCAGAGCTGAAGACATTTCAAATGCCCAGTGAGCATTTTGAGACAAGACTGCACAGAAATGAACTGAATTAAATTGGCAGTTATGAATCCGAAGCCTCTAATACCTCTTTTTACTAATCAGTATCTTCCTGTTGATAACCATAAGTCTTTGTTTTGAGATTTTTTTTTAATATTTAAAGAAATGAAAATGAAATACCAGTGAAATGTTTTTTCAAAGAAGATTGCCTCCGGCGCCTGGGCAGTTCAGTCGGATAAGTGTCTGACTCTTGGTTTCAGCTCAGGTCATGATCTCATAGTTCATAAGATCGAGCCCCGCATTGGGCTCCGGGCTCACAGTGGAGAGCCTGCTTGGGATTCTCTCTCTTCTTATCTCTCTCTGCCCCTTTCCTGCTCTCTCTCTCTCTCAAAATAAATAAATTAACTAAAACAAAACAACAAACAAAAAAGATGACCTCAAACCAATGTATCACAGCGTATTAGTTATGGTTTGGGGATTGATAGGGAAGGGCCCCTGGAGGGGTGATAATGTTGTTTCTTGATCATGATGTCGTATATTTGATCTGCACACTTTTCTGTATTATGTTATATTTCAATTTTTACCTGAAGGGGCTGTCTCTATGATTGGCAGAGCTGGAGAAATCAGTCATAACTTATCCGGGAACTATAAAATCTTCTGGAAACCATTTTTGTTTCTCAAGTAAACATGATCATGTTTATCTGTGTGGGTAGAAGGTGTACACAGAGCTTCAGCCTACTCTTCTGGCAATGTCTTCTCACCACAGCCCTCCCTGTGAAAGATGTTGCTGTTCCCTGGTCCCCCAGGACGTTGGCTGGAGCAGCCTAGAAGTGGCACACGAGTGAGCTCCTCCATCCCTTCTCTGAAGAAAGGAATCAGAGCCTGATCTCAGGACATGTTCTTCTCACCTATGGCAAATATCTTAAAATATTTTTTTCTGTAGGGCCCTTGATTTGCCCTACCAATTCTACATTAAAACAGTAATCAAGGTTTTTTAAAAAATACAGGCTCATAAAAAATTAGGATTCAATATTCACTTTGTCTTAAATGCTACAACTGTAAGAGCTGATTAAAGCAGACTTTTTTCCCCTTAGGATCTTGGAATTAAGAAAAAAATCACTGCTCTGCCTTTTCAGCTGAAAATGGGGAGGGATGGGTAAGGGGATGAAATGTAGGTCTGTGTCCAAAAGACAGAAGAGGAAAACTGTCCAGAGAGGTGGCCGCTGTCTGTACTGACTGCGTGAACTCACTTTTGATCAGACCCTAGTTAAGAGGGGACATGTAAATGTTATATTAGAAGCAAATTCCTTTGGAGATTTGGAGTATGAAGGGCTCTCATTGGGTGGGGGCTTTGATTTCCACAAGAAAGGAAAGATTACAATGATCATCTTTAATGTATGTTCTAAACCAAACAGAACACTGGCTTTTTCTTTGCTTTGGTTTTCTTCCTGATAGTAAATTTCTCCTCTCTGCACAAAAGTAAATACATCACCTTTGTTGTTGTTGCTTTTTCATCCTTCTCCGCCCGCCCCCCCTCCCCTAGAGGGCTTGAGAGCATTTCTTGCCTACCTTTCAGGCTCTCTGGCACCTTGGGAAGCTGGGGCAGCCCAAGTTTTTGTGATTCTCTGACACACTTCATGCTTTTTCTTTCCTCAGCCACTATCTGCCTTCTCTAGCTCAAAACTAACCTACTTCTTTCTCATTGCCTGCTGGGGAAATTCAGCAGCATTACATGGAGAGTGAATTCTATGGTGAGTTGGTAGGCACTGACCAGTGGAGGGCATAAAAAGGGAGGAACCAGATGGAGAACCAATCCACTGAGTTCAGAGCAGATCTTAGGTTGGAAGGGCCCCTGAAGGTAATTTCACATTATGGTCATTTTGTAAATGTAGGCGACCTGCTCAAAGTCAGTTGAGACAACTTTGTGTTTGTTTTCCTTCACCACTCCACACCAGCCAGTATGTGTCCTCTGTGTTTGCAGAGGCCTGATACTAGGGTGGCACTTACAGGGTCTCTTTGGGGCCTCCCTTTAGTATCTTTTAAGTGTGCACAGACTACCGGCACACAAAGGGACCCATGTGTCCTGAGGAACACCTACCAAGTTCACCAGATTCCTGGTTTCTGAAAGGCTTTTCAGAGTAGTTTGGGGGGCAAAGTTTTCCTGAACTGCAGTTCTGAACCCAGACTGTGGAATCTTTCAAAATACCACAAAACACAGCACCGCCAAAGGCATCTTTAAGCGCAGCGTGGGGAATTAAGGAAATTCCAAAGGCCACTTTATAAGCCAAGGCAGGAGCAGGGCCCTGCGCCCAGGAGGGAGGGAGATGGAGAGGAAGGGAAATATTCTCACGGAGTGCAAAGGAGAAGAGCCAGCAGTCCGAGAGCTAGGCTGGGCGAGAAGGGAAGGTGGAGAGAAACCAGGACTGGGATCAGGTAGTCCATCTCCCCCATATCTTCCCCTGGCGCGGGCGCCTCTCGGTGGCCCCAGCATCGCGTGCTCCCCGGCTTGGAGGCGCCCCGGTGGAGCGGTGGGTGGGGAGCTGGACTCAGAGGCTTGGCTCCTGGCCCGTTGGCACGGTGCCCGCCCGGCAGGTCCCGCCCCGGCTGAAATGTAGGGAGTGCCCGACTGCACGCGTCCCTGCCCTTGTGCGCCTAGTCCTCTCGTGCGGCGGCTCTCGGTGCGCGTCTCTCTCCTGCCCTCCAGCTGCAGCCATGGTCGCCTCCTCCGCGCGGCCCACTGTCCTGGCCATGACCGCGCTGGCGTTACTCCTGCTGCTGTGCCTGGGCCCAGGTATGTCGGCAACGCTAGGGCGCCAGGGAGGGAGATCCGTGATGGAGTGAAGACGGAGGGACCATGAGCCCCAGCAAGTGCCAATGGGTAATAGGGTTTTGCTCTTGCAGAAGTGGGAGTGGCGCGCTTCAGCAGGCGGACAGAGTATCAGGGTCAAGGACAGGTCTCAGACAAGTGCGGTCACCTTGGGAAAGAGTGAGGACCAAGGTCCCATGGAGAAGCAAGAAGTGATTTGGTCCTAATATAAGGGGGAGAGGGGTAAGGGGAGCTTTGGGGCCTTGAGGACTGAGGGGAACCAGAATGCATCACTGTGGAGATGCCTTTCCAGGCATCAGTTGCACTTGGCAACTGAGTCAAGTTCCAGGTCTGCAAAACTTCAGGCAGGATTCACAACCCAGATGGGGGAAATGCTCTTAAAGGAGAAATGCTTAGCCTTCTGTGCTTCATGGCGCCCTCAGGGAATGAGTTGAAAATTCCAGGTTTGTTCCCTATAAAATGAGTATATCCATACATACCCCCAAATGAAGAGGTTTGGTGGATGTACAGGCATCTGAACCCTGGGAATCCACAGACCTACCTTAGGGTTTTGTCCTGATAATACTACCTTCCATTTGAGGATCATTTATGGTTCACTAGTGGCCTTGAGCATGCATGAGCAACTTTGACCCTCACATCTCTGCAAGGCATATTGTGATCCCAGATCTGCTCAGCATACTGGGGCTGGAAGGAATGAAGTGCTTGCCCAAGCCCCTGAGACAGGTGCTTTGCCCACCACAGAGTGGCTGGGCACTGGCTAATGACAATGGAAGACACTCTTGATTGCTCAGCTACTGTGCTTTGCTTTTTCAGAACAGGTATGGAAAACCAAACTCCTGGTGGTAATGGGGGGTGGTGGGGGTGGTGGAGAAGCCTGCTGTAGGAGCCCTGAGGTCAGAGCCCCAGGTGGCCAGAGTAGCAGTGGACCTGTTCAAGTCAGGAGAATTGCTCTCCTTCTAAGTTACAACCACAAGGGAGCCTCATTAATAATTTCCCATTACATGACGGATCCGCCCCACCTCCTCTGTTCCTTCCATTTTCAGAAGCACATCTGAATTAAAGCGAGTGAGCACCTGCTATAAGCCATCTCTTTTCAGACCTGTATTTTATTTCATTTGTACCAAGAACTAGTGAAA
Source organism: Hyaena hyaena (assembly GCF_003009895.1). Taxonomy (NCBI): domain Eukaryota; kingdom Metazoa; phylum Chordata; class Mammalia; order Carnivora; family Hyaenidae; genus Hyaena; species Hyaena hyaena. The sequence goes on from NW_024081397.1 coordinate 566,601, forward strand.
AGTGTCAGTTAAAATATTATCATCATTGAGCTGGAATGTGAAAGTTTTTATGACATAAAATGAAAATCTTTACATCTACGTCAAATCTCAAAGGTGGATCCTTATGAGACCTGGAAACGTTAAATGGAGAAAATGATCATTGCTCCTTCTTGAGCAATTTATTAATAGTTAGCACCTTCAAAGGGACATCTTACAATTCTGCGTCTGCTGGGATATCTAGTGTCAGGTTGAATAAATTCAGAAGTGCCTATTATCACCGTCTAGAAAGAATGACTGATGATGTAGGAGTAAAAAAAAATCCATACTATAGGAAAAAATTCACAGCTATCCAGTTATTCTTTATTTTCTTCTTCCAGCAAATTTAGTGTGGTGTCCAATTATATGGATTGATATTTATAGTTCAGTTTGTAGTAATTGGCACAGTGGCAACTATTAATAATTCATAATTTAGGATTTTTCCATGCTTTTCTGTTGTAGAGCTGAGGTCTGGTGAGGCTCTCATTTCTGGAACAGTAGTGACACATTTGCTGCAAGAAATTGCAGCAGCAGTGCACACGCCAACATCCAGTGTCTATTTCCGCATCAGGCCACGTTTCATTCGTTTACTGTTAAGTGCTTTTACAGAAGGCAAACAGATGAAGCCATGATGCTTAATTCTGTGTGTGCCACGCTATTGGTAGAGAGGGACAAATGTTAAAATATTAATGAATGCTAATATTGGTGCCAAGAAACATATCTATCTGCTTTGGCGAATGTGTTCATAGATTTCTTTGCTGACTGTTAAGGTTGGATGACTCTTAAGGTACAGCCTTTCTAAGTAGTCCCATTCCAATCTAATTAAATAATCCCCTCTATAGGAGCCTCGTCAAGTGCTCATCTCTGCTTATTTAGTCTTGATGGGGAACCTCTTGGGGTGACTCCTCCCATCTTTGGAGGGGCTGCCTAGGTATTGGAAACCTAATTATGCCCTAATCTATTTCCAACAGATGTTTCTGGAAACCATTTGCTGACTCCTTTTCTCCAACATATTCCACTGTATCAGTTAATGTACCATATTAAATGTACATTTTATAGAGGCATCTGGATGGCTCAGTTGGTTGTCTGATTTCAGCTCAGGTCATGATCTCACAATTCGTGGGCTTGAGCCCCATGTCAGGCTGTGTGCTGACAGCTCAGAGCCTGGAGCCTACTTCAGATTCTGTGTCTCCCTCTCTGCCCCTCCCCCACTCATGCCCTGTCTCTCAAAAATAATAAATAAATATTATAAAAAGTTATTAAATGTACACATTATAAATATCTGTAACCAAATCATTTGAAGGATTGGTAAATTTTTCAGAAAGTTTGTACATTTTTAGTGAAAGTTACCAGTAATACTTTACTAAATAGTGCAATGAGTGTTTTAAAGTGTATTTTTATTTAAGAGAGATATAGAGAGCAATTAGGGAGGGGCAGAGAGAGAGGAGAGAGACAGAATACCAAGCAGGCTCCATGCTGTCAGTGCAGAGCCTGATGCAGGTCTCAAAACCATGAACCGTGAGATCATGACCTGAGTCGAAATCAAGAGTTGGCTGCTTAAGCAATGAGCCACCCAGGTGTCCCTACTAGTACAATGAATTTTTACTTTTAATCCCTGTGCCCAGTTTTGGAGTTGAGAGGATTTTTGCTAATAAATGTATGATGTACAAAACAAAACAAAACAAAACAAAACAAAACAAAAACCCAGCTCCTAGAGATTCTTCCCAATCACGGCCCGCTGGCTGGCATACCTATTCTAAAGGCAGTTGGGTAGTGCTCAAGTTCAGATACCTACAGAGAGCTAGCTAATAGGTAAAATGGCTCTTGATGGCCATGGGGTGTGCTGAGTGACTTGGGCCCAGAGATGTTCAAATTCAAATTTTGCAAATACTGGATGCACTCCTAAAAGATGTCTGCAGGAAAAACTCAGCTATGGGCAGCCAGTTGGTCACAGATGTGTTTTATTCCCCCTAATGACATAGTAAATGCTTTAAGCAGGGCTTCTTAATCTTATTTGGGTCCCAGACACTTTCGAGAGTCTGGTAAAGGATATCACTCCTAATCCCAGAAAACTGTACCTTTGCAGGTACAAACACAGGCCTTGGGGCCCATCCATGGATGGGGAGGTTAAGGACCTGCCTAAAAGGTAGACATCACCACCTTCATCCTGGGGCCAGACCAGCTCCTTACACTTGAACATGCTCTGCTCTGCTCACTACTTTGGAGGCCGGGCTTTTCTTCCAGGGGCTTTGGATATCCCTTCCCAGGACAAGCCTCGTACCTACACATAGCACATAAGGATGAGAGACATCTACAGGTCCTCGCATCAGCTCACCAGGCAGAGGAGGGTGTCCTACCAAGCTAGTCATTTGATTTTCTATTAAAATGCTTAGGCTGGTTAGAAGTACTTTTAGAATTGAATAAAAATGTCAGCAAACAATATAAATAATGCCTAATTGAAAGAGGGTCCAGGTAAGCTTACAAAACTGGGCTGGATTTAAAAAAGTTTTTCTTAATGCTTATTTTTGAGAGAGAGAGACATAAAGTGAAAGCGGGGAAAGGCAGAGGGAGACACAGAATCTGAAGCAGTTTCCAAGCTCTGAGCTGTCAGCACAGAGCCTGACGCGGTGCTCAAACTCACAAACTGTGAGATCATGACCTGAGTGATGTCAGACGCTTAACTGACTGAGCCATTCAGGCGCCCCTGGGCTGGATTTTTAAAGAGCTCAGGTGCATTCCTCAGCTCGTGACAATGAAACTTCATGGTGCCTGTTCACCTCTGTCCTCATGTGGCTGCCTTCTCTGTACCCCCTCCTCCAAAGATTCCAGCCATTGGATTTTAGATTCCATCCATCCGACATGATCCAACTTCCTTCACAGTTAACTGAAGCCCTTGATTACATCTGCAAAATGCTCTATTTCCAAATAAGTTCACATTCAGAGGTTCTGGGTGGATATGAATTGGAGGGTGGGAGGCATTATTTTATTTACTATACCATGAAAAGGGACGCAGAAGTCTGCAGAAAGGTACACATGACAGATGGCTGGCCCTCATAATAAGATGTAAGAAGATGAAAGAACAATGTCACTTCTCCTAGGGAATATCTGAAATCGTAATGCCCTTGGGCAGCCATTGTCATTGTCACCAGTTTGAGCCATGAGCAGCCTGAATTGTTTGTCCTGCATGACAGAGAATGCAGCAAATATCAAATATTGTGATACCACCAAGTTGCCAAGTCAAGAGGGGGCATGTGGTACTTTTCTCCAACTGTGATTTTTGTACTTGAGAATTTCAAGGGTATAGTGCAACTCTGACATGATTTCTGTTTTCATTCCATTAGGTGGCATAAGTGGGAATAAACTCAAGCTGATGCTTCAAAAGCAGGAAGGTAAGTATACCCCACACAGATAAGGGCTGCATTCTTAATGGAGTGCAATGAACGGCAATGTTGAATGTGCTCACTGAGGACTTGTATTTGGAAAATCAGAAGTGTTTACTCCTTAAAAGTTTGGCAGATCTGAAGGTCTTACTCTGTGGGTGGGTGTGTGGTATTTTATTGAATAAATATTATTGCCAGTAAATGGTTGAAAATTGTTTTTCTGAAAGCTGTCAGTGTGGACTCAAAGATAAAAGAAACAGTGCTACTGTGTTAATTGAATGTTGTTTATCTTAGAACCATGATCCCTGTAGAGCACGTATCTAAATTTAGAGCATATCCTTTAGAGCATGTAAAACCTCCATTGGTGGAATAGACACAGAATAGTATTCTATATCCAATTAGCCCCTGAGGGCAGGGTTGAACAGAAAAACTGTTTGTTAGTAACACCTGTTGTGAAAAATACTCCTACAATGCATGTGGTAGATGGCAGCAAAATGTTGTCGAACCACAACAGGTTGGGAGCCATACAATATGAGTCCCAGGCCCACCGTAATCTGGTAGATCAGTTGGACCAATCTTGTGGTCTTATAAAGGCCATCTTCCCTTGGAACTGTCATCTTTGCCTGTAGAAGGAAGAAGTTGTCCATCTCTCAGAAATTTAGAAGTGTGACATTTCTGATGTGAACCTTTGATCCCTTATATTCCTTTTCCACCCTGACTCTGCCCCAGTTAATGGGAGATTCTGGCAGTCTGAAGCCCGCTCCTGGACCATGTGGGGCTCCCAAGTACTATTCACATGCTTCCCAGTCAGACCCCCAGAAATCCCCTGGATGCTGAGCACTGAGGGTTCCCCTCAGAGGCAGGAGGCTCCTGAAGGGGCTCCCAGCATTTTCCCCAGCATTTCCAGCTGCTCATGAAGCCCAGGCTCATCCCCGATCTCTGTGCTGGGCAGCCGCTCCTCCAGGACACCAAGGGTGACAGAAGCTCTTGAAAGGCCATCCTGTCAGAGATGGGAGCAAGCAGATCACCAAGATAATCATGAGTCCTAGGGTACATCCTCAGCTTTTATTCAAGCCAAACCTAGAAACACATATTGAGCACCTGCTGTGTACAACAAGGTGTAACAGGCCCTGAGGGAAACACAGATGAGCAGGAAGTGAGGAAACAAATCCACTGATATTTATCCATGTGACCAAGGAACACATAGAGCACCTCACTCCCATTATTCTGTGCAGCCTTCATAACAACATCCAGATGGGTACCATCAGCCCGGTTTTACAGATGAGGGGACAGAGAGCAGGGGCAGACCCAGTGGCACAGCTGCATCCCCTGAGCACATCTTGCAGAAATGGAGCCTTTTGAATTGTTGAGACAACAATAGGAAGATGTTGGGAGAAGCCACATGTTAAAGCAAGGGCCCGTTGACTCAGTTAAACCACTGATGATCTGTGAGGCCCACAGATGGTGGTCCCTGGTGGCCCTGTGTGCTCCAGCTCTCCGCGGTGGGAACTTGTCATAGTGCCAGGCTCGACCTGGGCCGGGCCACTCCAAGCTCATGGTTCTGGCTCTTTTTCCTTCCTGGTCTCCTAATCAGGCACAGCACTCTGTTGTTTGCACATGCAAGGAACATATACCTTCATGGTCCTAGACATTTCACTTGTTTCCTGAATGACTAAGGGGTAGGCTACCAGCCCCTGCAAGCAGCCTGGGGTCTAGGCCTGGTGAGTGGCTGCAGAGAATGGGCTACATTTCTTCTCTTCCCTGTGCCCCTTTATGTGGCTGCACTCAAATGGAGAGCTTTCTACCAAGGGCAAGGAGGTGATGATGGGCAGCTGTCTTTCATCACATGTGATGTAAGAATGAAGTTGAAAGTTGGGGCACCTGGGTGGTTTGGTCGGTTAAGCACCTGACTTTGGCTCAGGTCATGATCTCACAGTTTGTGAGTTTGAGCTTCATGTCAGCCTCTGTGCTGACAGCTCAGAGGAGCCTGGAGCCTGCTTTGGATTCTGTGTTTCCCTCTCTCTCTTTCTGCCCCTCCCCTGCTCATGCCATCTCTCTCTCTCTCTCTCTCTCAAATAAATGTTAAAAAAATTTTTAAAAATGAATGAAGTTGAAAGTCAAAACCATCTAATGTGAGGTGGGCTTGGGGTATGGCATCTTCACTAGCAATTCACCCCACCAAGAAGAGAAATCATTCTTTGTACTTCGGGGGGTGGGGAATTGATCATTTCAGCACCTGCTCCACCTAAGACGAAAGTGGCAGTGGACGAGAACAAGGCAAAAGAATTCTTAAGCAGCCTGAAGCGCCAGAAGCGGCAGCTGTGGGATCGGTCACGGCCGGAGGTCCAGCAGTGGTACCAGCAGTTCCTCTATATGGGCTTTGATGAGGCGGTGGGTATTCCTGGCCCCTGGAGGCCTAGCTCCCTGCAGAGCAGCGACATGGGGAGAAATGCTTGGCTTGGGGAAACGGCACAGAAAATTAGTCTTCAAAATTCACTCCAAAAAATGGGGGTAGGAGCCCCCATTACCTGCCAAGTGCTACCCAGGCATTGGATAACATTACTATCAGGATATAGGGACATCAGCTAGAATTTTCCATCACTCTGTACCCAAAAGGGAGTCTCTCTCAACATGGTTGGGAAGCAGGGTTCTAGAGAAGTCACTTTCCAAGATGCCTGGGACTTAAATTCATCCAGAATCTGATTTCACTTATCTGCACCGTTTTGCCTGGAAATTTAAAAAAAATTTTTTTTTTTAACATTTATTTATTTTTGAGAGACAGAGCACAAGCAGGGGAAGGGCAGATAGAGAGGGAGACATAGAATCCAAAGCAGGCTCCAGGCTCTGAGCTGTCAGCATGCGGAGCTCAAACTCATAAGCTGTGAGATCATGATCTGAGCTGAAGTCAGATGCTTAACCAAATGAGCCACCCAGGCGTCTTTGCCTGGGTGTTTTTAAAATAACTCACAACCCCCCCCCCAAAACATTTGCATCTTTACCTCCAAAAAATGTCAGAGACAATAAGATTGATGCAAAGACCCATGAGAATAATGGAAAGAGATGAAAAGTGACTTTTTAAAAATTTTTTAAAAATGTTTGTTTATATTTGAGAAGAGGGAGAGGCAAAGAGAGAAGAAAACAGAATCTGAAGCAGGCTCCAGGCTCTCAGCTCTCAGTGCAGAGTGATACACAGGGCTCAAACTCACAAACTATGAGATCATGACCTGAGCCAAAGTTGGACACTTAAGTGACTGAGCCATTCAGGCACCCCAAAAATGAGTTTAAAAAATATCTATTTATTTTTAGAGAGAAAGCACGAGCAGTAGAGGGGCAGAGAAAGGGAGACAGAGAGAATCCCAAGCAGGTTCCATGCTCAGTCTGGCTGAGGGCTCCATCCCATGACCTTGAGATCATGACCTGAGCCTAAATCAAGAGTCAGACACTTAACCACCCAGGTGCCCCTAAAAAGTGACTTTTAAAGAGAGGTGGTCTTTGCACACGTTTTCAGGGAAATTTGGCAATGCATTTGCAGGAAAAGATGGTTCTGTTCCTGAGTCCAGGAGGTAGATGGGTGAGTCAATGTATTCACGAAGACAAAAAAAAAATAATGTTTACAATCAAAGACTCCCAGCGGGGAACAGGTACAGGTATTGTGGGAAGGGCGTTAAGGTCACGGATTCCACTGCATGGAAGCAAGTGTGCAAAGTGACTAGCACAGCAGAGCCAGCAGGAGTCTTGGATTGGAAGCTCTGTGGTGATTGAGAACACTCATCCTGCCCCCCAGGCAGAAAGGGGTCCCAAAAGATGGAGGGCAGCATCTTCAAGCAGGGCAGCTGGAAGTACTTTTCCGAATGGGCCCAAGATTCATACTGTGCATAGAGGGTGTATTTATACAAAACACCACGATTGATGACAAAAAATTAAACTCTTTAGAAGCCTTATTTTTAAAGGTTGCATAAAATGCAGCCATGTAACTGTATTACAATTTCCTTTCCATTCATATATATATGAATACACCATTGATGAATACAAAATATTTATTTTCCCCCCTGTGCAAAAGGCTGAACGCATACATCCAGACTCTGCCAGGCAGGATTCTAAGCACTTAATATGAATGAACTTACTTACTTACAGTCACAAAAAGCCAAAGGACAGGTGCTGTTACTTGCATCCTCGTGTGCGGTTTGTTCCTTCCCTGGGATTCCATTCTTTCAGTGGAGTTACTGGGGCTAACGGTAGAATTAGGTAAGGGTCTGTAAGCACTGTCAAATTGCACATTCCCGTGAGTCATGTGGGAGAGCACCAGTCTTCTTGCGTCTTCAGCAGCACCTGGAATTCTCATTGAAAATTTAAAAAAAGGGGGCAGCTGGGTGGCTTAGTCAGTTAACCGTCTGACTGAGGGTCGGATCATGATCTCACAGTTCGTGGGTTCGAGCCCCGTGTCGGGCTCTGTGCTGACAGCTAGCTCAGAGCCTGGAGCCTGTTTCAGATTCTGTGTCTCCTTCTCTCTCTAACCCTCCCTTACTCACACTGTCTTTCTCTCTCTCAGAAATAAATAAAAAACATTTCTAAAAAAGAAAATTTTTAAAAAGTACTTTTTTGAACATGAAAATGGCATGTTAGTTGTTGTAACTTGCATTTCTTGGATGCAATCCATGAAAATGGGTATTAAGAGTTTAATGTGGAGAAATAGCTAAAATAAAGACTGGTGACAGAACCAGAATAAGGGTGAGGATCCATAAGATTGTAACTAAATAGTCACAGAAAAGACTAAAAGGCAATAATGTCAAAATGTCAGCTGTAGGGATTACAATGGAGTCGTAATACCCCTTTTTCTCTGCCCCACTCCCACATGCCAATTTGTAAATATGATTGTGTGTTATTCCTATATTCATAAACCATTTTTTTTGTTTCTTGAAAACATCTTTTAAGCCAAAACCCAAAACAGGATTATAAAGTGGGAAAAAACAGGGAACAAGATTATTGCGGGGCGGAATGGTGCTCATCAGCATGGTGAAGGCTGATCCACTGATCACCCCAGGGAGTGGCCACAGAGAGCACCATCATGGCCAAGGCTGGACCTCCCAGCCTCAGGGAGCTCTCAGATACTCATACTCTCTGTCAGTCTTATGGAATAGATTCCTGCAACCCAGCCACTGGAAAATTCCATCCACGTGGTACGGGCGGGTGCCTGAGAACTTGCACTTCATAGCATCTCTAGAGATGAGAAGGGTGCACCGGCCACACTTTGAGAAAAATTGGACCCAAACTTTTGGATACCTTGCAACCTCCCTGCGTCAGCCTTCTCTTGTCCCTGCCTTTTTGGTCTCACGCCAAATCTCTCTCCAAGTCGTCCCCATCCACACCTGCGAGCTTGCATCTACACTCACCCTGTACCTTCAACTACCAACAAAGAATTAGTCTTTCCTTTAAGACAGGCAATGATATCAAAGACCAGTTACCCCAGTTATAAACCTGAAAGTCCTTCTGCGCTTCTCAATCACTTCAGTTCTTCTTCCTTTTATTCCTGCTAATTGCAGCTGCCTATCTTCATGTGTCTCTCAGCAACTGTAGGCTTCGTGAAGGCAGGGAATCTGTCCCAACTTGCTTTGGGTGGCTTTCCGGTGCCGGGCACAAGGCTGACAGGCTGCGTCCATTTAAGGAGTGTTTGTGGAGTGAAGAAGGGCAGCGTGCAAGCTCTAACCTGCACCACGGATATAAAATGGTCACCGTTGCTAGTACGCATGGCTATAACTTGCGCCCGTGGTGGCTGACTTAATTTCTTGAACGTCTGCTCTGTCCACTAGAGTGGACCAGGCACAGGACAGGGCAGGGAGAGAAGGCAGTGCCTATAAGATGAGTACAGTAAGATGTGTAAAGTGCCTGCAGGTCAGGCCAAGCTATTGCTATCTTTGGGAGATGTCTATTTCATTTACTAAAAAAGAGAACCATGTTTAAGTGTTGGGTATATTTAGAACACATAGGGCAGAAGTTTTCAAGGACTTAGATCCATACTCTTTAGCTGGCTGTACTGACCTCTGAGTACAGAATATGATAATGAAGGGTGACTGTCGGTTAGAGCTGTTAATCATTGAAGAAAAGCCATCACAGAGAAAAGGCAGAGGTAAGATGTACCTGTCTAGGGGGAGTGGGTGTCCTTAACTCCATTCTCTATTGTGCTCTTTTTCTCCAGAAATTTGAAGATGACATCACCTACTGGCTGAACAGAGATCGGAATGGGCATGACTACTATGATTCCTACCAGCGTCACTATGATGAGGACTCTGCGATGAGTTCCCATGGCTTCAGGCACGGATCCATTGTCAACTATGATGACTACTAACACCTGGAGCATGGGCACCAGCTCTGGAAGTTCCCCTGCCCCACGCCCTTCACTGCCTTGCACCATGTGGCTTCTGCTGGGCTTTGTTTCAGCAGATCTTTTCTATCCCCTTTCTGCAACCAGGAAGGATGAATTAAAACAAACAATGTAAATGCCTTTTGATATTTCATGCAAGTACTTAACAATGCATTTCATTAAAAACTAAAAGTAAAAGCATTTTATTAAAAATGAAAGTCTCAGAATTCATGTGAGTGGATTTCATTCCCTGGATTTCCCCTAAATTGAAGCTTCATTCAAGAGACAGCTCTCTGTTACCATTTCCCTACCATGAATCCTCACCACCACCTGGGCAGACCAGGGCACTGAGCAGGGGGTCTTTCATTTGTTAACATTTCTGCCCATAGATAGATATGGAAACAGAAAGAAAATTTGGTCGAAAATTATTTAAGTTTACAAAACAGGACTTGGAGGATTCTAATCATTCCACAGGTGTTTGAGACCTTTCTGGGCCCCAGGTCCTGAACTAGAGCTGGGCCTATTTAATATGATCATGCAGGAAATGAAGGGTGATAGAAAAATGGCTGAAGTTTGGGTGAAGTAATGGCCTCATTTCACTTAAAAAAATTAAAACTTACCCAATGAATTAAAATAATATTTAAGAATATACTTCACTTTAAATTTAAGCAATCAGAATGAATGAGGGGCCCCTGGGTGGCTCACTCAGTTAAGCCTTTGACTTAGGCTCAGGTCATGATCTCTAGGTTAGTGGGTTCAAGCCCTATGCAGGGCTCTGCACTGACAACTCAAAGCCTGGAACCTGCTTCAGATTCTGTGTTTACCTCTCTCTCTCTGCCTCTTCCCTGCTTGTGTTCTCTCTCTTTCTCTCTCTCAAAAATAAATAATAACATAAATTAAAAAAATAAACATAAAAAATAAGTACATAAATAAACAACCAGAGTGTGAATGAAAGTAAAACATGATGTGTGGGGGTGAGGAGAGGGAAGAAGGAGGATGGGTGGTGAGAGGGGACTGTCCAGAGACATTACTGATGGAAAGAATCTGGTCACAGCTTGTGTGATGACCTCAGAGCTGCAGCAGGCACTCAGAATGGTCTTAGACTTTTGTGAGTCACACACCCCTCTGACAGTCTAATGGAAGATTTTCGCTCTTTCTCAGGAAACTGATAATTTTGTATATAGTCCCTGGAATACATCTCCATTCACGCACCATAACTAAAAACAAACAACGGACTTCAGGAGAGAAGTATATATGGACACTCATAATAGCCACATATAAATCTTGTTTTCGTAATTTTATCTTCCTTTGGAATCCTTACAAATTTTTTAAAAAATTGGTAAGCTATTCATAACATAAAATTTACCATTTTTACAATTTTTAGTTGGATAGCTCAGTGGCATTAAGTGCTTTTACATCATGGTTAACCATCACCACATTCGTCTCCAGAACATTTTAATCTTCTCAAACTGTAATTCTGTTCTCATTAAACACTAACTCCCCAACCCCTTGCCCAGCTCCTGGTGACCCTCATTCTGTTTTCTGTGTCTGAATATGGCTACTTTGGTACTTCATGGGTGTGGAATCATATAGTGTTCTTTTGTGTCTGACTTATTTCACTTAGCATAATGTCATCCAAGATTCATCCATGTTGTACCATGTGTCAGAATTTTCCTCCTATTTAAGGATAAATAATATTCCAAAGTATGTTTATACCATTTGATTTTTTTATTTTAATTCTTAATTTTTTTACATTTTTAAAAATTTATGTTTGAGAGACAGAGAGACAGAGAGAGAATGAGACACAGAATCCAAAGCAGGCTCCAGGTTCTGAGCCATCAGCACAGAGCCTGATACGGGCTGGAACTCATGAACCGTGAGATCATGACCTGAGCCAAAGTTGGACCTTTCACCAACTGAGCCACCCAGGTGCCCCTATACCACATTTGATTTATCCATTCATCTGTCAGTGTGATTTACTGTGCATGATGCTATGAACATGGGTGGACACAGAGCTCTCATGTCCCCGCTTTCCATTCTTTTGGATATTTGCCCAGAAGTGGAATTATTGGATCATATGGTAATTGTTTAAGTTTTTGAGGAACTGCCATACATATTTTTCACATTGGCTGTCCTATTTCACATTCTCACCCTTTAAATGTGTTTCTTTTTCTTATCTACTATTAGGCTGGTTCAAAACCCCAGCACAATTAAAGAGGAGGGAGGGAAGGGTAATAGAGAGGCCATCTAAGCTTCGTTCCTCACCCTGTCATGTTTCTCCATGCGTTATGTTTGCTGGATGACTTTGGTAGATGTCTTTTATTAAAGAAAATTAAGGAAATTTAAGGAAATAGATTTTTCTATTTATCGTGATGGCTTTAAAAATATCCTAAGAAAATTTTTAAATGTCACAAATGGATGTTAACTTCTATTTTCCGACTCTGTTGAGATATGACTTTTCCTTTTTAATTTCCTAATTGATGTGGTGAATTCTATTGATTAAATTCTAATATTAATCAATTGAATCCCTGGGGTTAAACCTAACTTGATCGTGATTTCTTTTTATTTATTGTTGAATCTGGTTGGATATATGTTCAGAATTCTTATATCCATGTTCATGAGGAAGATTGGCTTTAGTGTTTCTTCTGGCTGTTTTTGTTAGTTTAGGTATCAAGATTATTCTGCCCTCTTAAAATGAGCTGATTTCTTTCCTTTTCTGTGTAGGAATGGAATGATATGTTTCCTGAATGGTAGCATTCAGATAAAGCCATTTGAATTCAGTGTTTTCTTTGTGGTAAAATTGTTGCCTATTGATCACATTTTTTTTTTTTTACAGGTAAAACATTATTCTGACTGTGTTTCTCCTTGGATCTGTTTTGTTAAATTCCATCTTTGTAGGTAGTCACCCATTATATCAAAGTTCTGAAGTATTGAGAGTTGTTCTTAACATTCTCTTACTGCTTTTCTCTGTAGCATCTATGTTTTTTTTATTTTTTATTTTCATTTCCATTCTACTTGTGCCTTTTTAAAAAATGAACCGTCTTTTGAAACATAATGATTTTGCTTTGTTGATCTGTTCTTTTGTATGTTTCTATACTTTGTGAATTTCTGTTCTCTTAATTTCCTTTCTTCTACATCTGTGGGCCTTTGATTTATATTAGATCTCAGCTCTATTTTCAGCCTTATTTTTTTGAAGGCATTTAATATCATTTCCTTCCAAGAACTGTATCCTGTGAGCTTGATGTGAAAAGTTAAGAAATGATGAAATCATCTCGTTTCAATTATATTTTCTCCTTTGATTCTTAAGTTGATTACAAGTGTTATTAAATTTCCAAGTGGATGGATTTTTCTAATTATCTTATTGGCTTTGTTTTCTAACTTAATTGCATTGTGGTAAACAATTGGAAAAAACAACAACAACGAAAAACTTTGGTCAGATCCTGATCCTTGGAACTATAATGAGGCCAGCTGTATGGTCCAGTGTATCAACCCCAGCAAGTGTTCTATGTGTGTGTCTTTTCCAGACATTAGATGAAGTCAAGTCCATTAGCTCAAGCTTGGTAGTTGTACTCTTCACGTTTTCTATTTTCTTACTGATTTTTTTTTTTTTTTTGGTCTGTTTACTGATTACTGCCAAATGTGTTAACGTGTACTATGATGATGGATTCAAAAGGTTTTCCTTTAATTCTGTCAGTCTGGCTTCATAGGAGACTATACACAAATTAACATGGTATATACACATTTTAATGTATCTTCCTGGTGAATGGAAACATTGCTCATTATGCAGCAAATTTTTTATTTCTAGTAGTGCTTTTTGCCTGAGTTCTCCTGTGATGTTGATATAACTATATTTGCCTCCCTTTGTTTACTAGCTGCCTGGCATATCTTCCATCATTTGGCTTTTTTTTTTTTTTCTGTGTACTTTATGTGTGTCTTTTGTAAAGAATATGTAGCAGAAATTTATTTTGTTTTTAAAATATGGTGTTTTAAAAATTAAGGCCTTAACAGAAGAATTTAGTCCATACTCTTTTTCAAGTTCATTTATTTATTTTGAGGAGGGGCAGAGAAAGAGAGAGAAAGAGGCAGGGAGGGCAGAGAGAGAGAGGGAGAGGAGAGAGAGAGAGAGAGAGAGAGAGAGAGAGAGAGAGAGAGAGAGAGAGAGAGAGAATCCCAAGCAGGCTCTGTGCTATCAGAGCAGAGCTTGCTGCAGAGCTTGATCCTGCAGACTGTGAGATGACAACCTGAGCCGAGATCAAGAGTTGGATGCTTAACCAACTGAGTCACCCAGGCACCCCTAGTCCACTTACTCTTAATGTGATGAGCAATTTGGTTTTATTTCTAACATCACAGTTTGGACTTTTGACTCATTCCATTTCACCTGTTCCTGTCATTCTTGTTCCTCTTTTCTTGCCTTCCTTTGGACTGGTTTGTTTTCCTTGGTAGAGTCTTCTCTTTGTACTTCTTTCGAAGGTATACAGTGGGTCTATTCTATTAGTGTTTGTTCTATTTAATTCGTATTTGACAACACGACAGGCACTCAGTAGCCATAGCCTTCTCCCAGAAAATACAAGGACCTTGCAAAACCTTATTCTCCAATCTCTTCTCCCAATTTCTGAGTGGTTGTAATTTGGCATTTTAAATCTAGCCTGCTTAATTTCCCTATGGATTATCTTTGTTTCATATATAGTCATTTATTTGTTTAGATTGTCACATAGTTATCTTGGTTCACTATTTCTCCTCATAGCTCAGACCATGCACCTGAGGTCATTTTCCTTCTATTTGAATTAAATCTTTCAGGATCCGTTTAGTGATGGTCATTGGGTGGTAAACTCTCAAGTTTGGCATGTTCTTGTTTCACTTGGTACAGAATTTTTGGTTATTTAATTAGCACTTTGAGATGAATCTTACTGTCTTATGGTTTCCACTGTTGACATTAAGAATTTTGCTTTTTACGTATCACTTCTCTCTGAGTACACTGTCACTTCAAGTGTCTTTTATAGCTTACTTATCTGCTATCTCTTACAGCTAGGTCTGTATATATACTTACATTGCTTAGGGTTTGTTGGGGTTTTTAATCTGAGAGTCAGCATCTTTCAACAAGTTTGGAAAAGTCTCACAATACTTCTTTGAATGTCACTGCCTCCCCATTCTACGATTTCTTCCCAAAACATTATTCAAGTATATAAACTTCAGTTACACTTTCCCTTTCTTTTTCAAACATGCTTAGTTTTGTCTCTTGTTATCTGCTCAGATTTTCAAGTTTCTCTTTTATTTCTTTAAATGTATTAGAGGAGCCTAAAATTAAGTCCTCCATTAAAAGCAACCTCGGGCTGCACGTAACCCCAAGTCCCAGTTCCAGGAAAAGCCTCAGATTGTTCAAGGCTAAAGCCATCCTTGGACCACCCTCTGATCAGCTAATCAAAAAACATTCCTATGGTCTGAGTCAAGGCTGGGAACTGCAGATACAAACTAGCCAATTTCTCACTGCTTGCCTGAACCCCATGTGGGCCCTTTGAACTCACCTCATAATTGGTCACTTTCAAAGGATTCTCAAAAGTTATGATTGGGTCCCACCAAAAGTAATGAACACTTCACAGATACTGAATGGTCAAAGCTGTTACCAGGAGTGCTGTACAATTGTAATTGGTACTCATGTGATGATGCTATACGTACTGTAACACCCCCATCCCTTACTCCTTAAAAACCCTGTTCGCTATTGTTTGGGGCTTCACCTTGCTGCCACTACACCGGTAGGCGGCTGAGCACCTGCTTGAGCTTGTAATAAAGACCCTTTTGTACTTGCATCAGTGTCGGCTCCTTGGTGGTCTCTGGGGACTCGTGAATCGGGCACAACATATTAAACTTCTTTTATATTGTTTGCTGTCTCCAGTATCTGGTAGTAACAGATGGAGTTCTGTTACTACCTGCCATCTATCCATTGTTTTTCACCCATGATGTTATCTCTTTGATTCCATGTAATGCCTAATTCCTGCTCATTTTCCTCAGAGCTTTATTTGGTTGAGAAATATTTGATTCCCGATTTAAGTTGTATTCTTCCAGGTGGCCCTTGCATCTGCCTTTACTAGTGGCCTTGGGTGCAGAGGCAGGGGGAGGTGGAGTCTTACCAACCAGGGACCACTGTAGGTTAAATTCTCCACCTGTGGATTCATAGACCACGTGGGGACACCTTGCAGTTAAGATTCTCATGGATGCTCTCTCCCAACCTACCCATTCACCCCTACCCAGCTATCTGGAAGAAAGGATCCTCACTGCCCATTTCAGTGTGATGGATTTATTTGTTTATTCATCCTGGTGGTATTCTTACTTTTGTATCATTTAAGAGATACATCTAGAAAGATTGGTTTCTATTATGATATTCAGCACTTTATTTACCCTCATCAGAGATATACCTAGGTTATCTAATCTGCCATATTACTAGAAACAGAACTCCTATTTGGTCATTTACTTCATTTGTGTATATATGTTATTTTTAAAGTTTTTATTTATTTTTGAGGGGGGAGGGGAAGAGAGAGAGGCAGACACAGGATCCAAAGCATGCATCACATTGACAGAAGAAAGACTGATGTGGGGCTCAAACTCACAAACAGTGAGATCATGATCTGAGTTATGTTAGGCAGATGCTTAACTTACTGAGCCACCCAGACTCCCCATATTTGGTCATGTACTTCAGATCAGACGTTCTTCACTTTTTTGTGTGTCTAGGAATCTCTTTGAAGCATAATGTTTTTTAATAAGCAAAATATATAGGATTACAAATGAAACCAATTATATTGAAAAGATTACCAACATTTTAAATATTTTTTTGGGGGGGAAGCTCAAGTGGTGGAGAGGCAGAGTGAGGGGGGACTTGAAGTGGGCTCTACACTGACATACTTATAGTAGTGAGCCTGATGTGGGGCTCGAACTCATAACCATGAGATCATGACTGGAGGTGAAGTTGGATGCTCAACTGACTAAGCCACCCAGGTGCACCAAAAAGTTACCAACATTTTAAAAGACAAATTTGTGATATAGTAAAAAGTGTGCCTCCTTGTGCTATAAGTAACAAGATCTGGTACCAGGTAGACAATCCAGTTCCAAGTAGTGAAATTATTTTGAGATATTCATAACAAGTATAATGTGATGGCATATCTGATTTGTATGCCTGACAAAATCTCAGGTAAGAGCGAAGACTATTGCAGTTTGCTGCCTATATTTATAATTAAAGAAAAGTCTACATTTGAGTTGGGGATAGTAAAAACAAAGAATGCAAGATCTTTCCCCGTTCAAATTCATGAAACTCTTTATTTAAAGAGATTTCCAGGAGCACCTGGGTTGCTCAGTTAGTTGAGCATCTGACTCTTGATTTTGGCTCAGGTCATGATCCCAGGGTCATGGGATGGAGCCTCACATTGGGTTCCACACTGAGTGTGGGGCCTGCTTAGGATTGTCTCTCTCACTCCCTCTGCCCCTCTCCCCTGCTGGCTGTGGTCTCTCTCTCAAAAAATAAAAATAAAAAATAATTATAAAAGGGGGATTTCCAGTCCAATTTCTGTACTATATCCAGAGTGAAAGTTCCCAATTGTTCTTAGGTTAAAAGTGAAAATACATGAGGAGTCCTAGGAAGGCTGACCCCGGCCTCTCCCTTTAGCTTCCTCCTGTCCTCACTCCCTCTTGCTCTGTGATTCAGCCACTCCAGCCTTTCCATCCCTTCTGTGTGCCATCGACTCCCCCCTTCTGGAAGGTTCTCTCTCCCTCTTTTGCCTGGGTAACTCCCAGCCTTCTATCAGTGTTCATTGTTGTCATTCATCTCCCCTCCCCAGTTCTTCCAGCTCCGCTTTCTCTCACAGGCTCTGCTATAGTGCTGAGATGTAACACCTTCCTAGAGAAAATTATTACATAGGCCATTATCTGATAAACCTCTTTATCTCTTCTGGACTGTAAATGACAGGACACACAGCATAACTATCTCTTGCTCACCCAGAGCTTAGCAAAGAGCCCATCAGAGTACATCTTTTTTTTTTTTTTTTAATTTCTAGGAGAGAGAGAGAGAGACAGCGTGAGCAGGGGAGGGTCAGAGAGAGGGAGATACAGACTCTGAAACAAGCTCCAGGCTCTGAGCTGGCAGTCAGCACAGAGCCCGACACGGGGCTCGAACCCACGAACCGCGAGATCATGACCTAAGCGAAAGTCGGACACTTAACCGACTACGTCACCCAGGCGCCCCAGTACATTTTCTTTAGTATGGGTTGGGTCAAGCCTGACTGCATTTGGGAAGGGAAAAGTTGATCTAGTCTCATTTTTACAAATGGGGAAATGGCCAGAAGCATTGAAGGACAGATACCTCCTAAGATACAAAGTGAATTAGGAACAGAACAGGAATATAACTCAGATTTGGGGGTCCTTCCCATAACAGATGATTTCTTTCCTTCCTCCTCAGGACAAGCACCACCCTACATTTGCTTATCCCCATGTCCCTACCCCCATTTCCCCCCACGGCAGTGTCTAACTCCTTTCTCCAAGGTGTGCCTCATGGGCCTTTGGTTTTCTGAGCCTGTTCTCAGACTGGAAATAGCGAACTAACTTTTTTTCCCACTCATCCAATGCACTGATAGCCAGCTGCCTTCTGAGCAGAAGCTCACATGATCAAGGATGACAACTTGACGCCAGGCTGGGAGGGAAGCTTTTTCAAGCTTGGTGAGAGGCCCTTAGCCAAGTGCTTTCCAAGTCACACCACCTAATTCTTTTCAAATCAAGAAATACTGTCTTCTTTTATGGATCAGAAGTACTCTCCAGGATTTTATAAACCAATTATTTTCATATACAACGTCAACAAAGAGAAAAAATGCCATTGTAAGAAGATACAATGATTGGAAATGGAAGGATAGCATGTGCCCAGATATTGCTCTTCCCCTCTTCCTCTGCCCCGTGTTTTTAAAGACTGAGTAGACAGCATCTGGGGGAAGATGACCAGGTCATCCCAGGAATCTAAGATGGAGACAGAATGCCTAGAGTGACGGGACTGCTCATTTCCACACATCTGAAGAGCTGTCAAAAGAAACAAGTCTCTGTCGTGTTCTTGGAGACTCCCAGGAGCACAACCAGAACCCAATTTTAGCTCAAAATTCCAAACACAGAATGGGCTGCTTCACAAGATTAAGTGCTTCCAGCAGGGTGAGTGAACATTTTGACAAGATTGTTTACTGCAAATTCTGCATTCAAAGATTAAAGTTTCTTAAACTTTAAACAGATTAAAGTCTGAGATCATGGAATACCCAATGGTGATTCTCATACAACAGCAACTCACTTTTCGGTCCCTGCTGAGCCTCTGTGAAGAGATCTAGCACCAGATTCCTCTCAAACTCTGACTAAACCTTTTTGTCTGATAAAACTAATTGTATATATACCTAAGGAGCATAGGCAAGACTAGATAATGGCAGACATGTTACAGCTAAGAGATTCACCCCATTCAGGCTATAGGCCACTAAATAAATAAAGGTTCAAAGAAGCCTTGCTACTACTTTTCTAATCGTTTGTGATCTACCCTGCTTCTACAACATATTGTAGCAATTGGGGGAAACCAAGAAAATACATCCAGGGAATTAGGATTTATAAAGAGCTGTGTCTTTCCCTTGAAAGTTAATTTCTTTTCTTGTAAATAAATACCAGGCTTACCTAATGTAAGATGGCTTGGAAAGAGGGCAGAGGAAAACACCAAGAGGTGCCACTGTTGTGGCCACCAGCATTTAAAAAAAAAAAAAAAGCTGAGAAGCAGCCAAAGAGGCAGATGTAGTAGCTCTGGGGGAAAAAAAACAAAAAAACAAAAAAAAACAAAAAAGCAAAAACATGTGGAGTAGGCTCTCTTACAAAGGATGTGTGGTGCACGCTGGATGTAATTCATGGCTAGTTTTTTGTTGTTTTTAATTAAGCTTTCTCATCCTATTCTTTCCTGATTTCTAGCTCCTGTTCTCTTTTTGCTAAGAAACAAATTTTGTGAAAACAAACCAGGAAATATGAAATAGAACATGGTAGGCATCTAACATTAAAGAATACCAGATGCTGATAGGAATGCTGATGAGTGGGTATTATGCTGACAACAGATGAATTTTACCTCCTGCCATTTGATCTGTGAAGCTAGGAATGATGATTTTGATTAACTGTCCATCCATGGTCTTTCTAGCTGGCCACTGACTCAGACATGGCTCTGTTGTGGGAAGTATAAACACATTTCCTCCTCCCATCTGTATATTACATCACTGAAACCTCGTTATCACCTTTAAAGTAGGAAAATCAAGTGTTATCACCTTCAATTATTTTTTTTTACATCTTTGACGAGTTTTATTTAATACTTGATTAATGAAATTGCACTTTTAGCTACTGATTTCTATTTAATCCTTTTCCATATTAAATTTTCCTCACATTATTTAAAAGTAATCTTTCAAATTCAAGTTTTGTCAGAAAGGCAGCACAGGGCACCAAGCACAGACGGTGGTATAGCTGGAATACTTAACATGATCAGATCTTTCGGTATCATTTGACATGATCATGGGATTTTTTTTCCTTTATGGTAGAATATATTGATCAGGGTTTTCAAATACTGTGCTAGTCTTGTATCCCTGCAATAAGTTCCACTTGGTCCTGGTACACAGTTTTTTCATATGTTAATTCAATTTGCTAACATTTAAAATTTTTGCATTTAAAAATTAAATTAAAAAAAGTTTTGCACATATATTTATGAGGGGTATTGGTCTGCAGTTGCCCCTTTTTGTACTGTCTTTGCCTGTTTTTTAAGTTATTTATTTATTTATTTTGAGAGACAGAGAGAGAATGAGCAGGGAAAGGGCAAAGAGAGAGGGGGATAGAGGATATGAAGTGGGCTCTGTGCTGACAGCAGAGTCTGATGCAGAGCTTGAGATCATGACCTGAGCTAAAGTCAGATGCTTAACCAACTAAGTCACCCAGCCTCCCCTCTTTGCCTGGTTCTGATGTCAGGGTAATACTAACTTCATAAATAAACTGGGAAGTGTTCATTCCTCTTCTAGTTTCTGGAAAAGATTGTGTAGAATTGATGTGAGTTCTCTAAATATTTGGTAGAATTCTGCAGCGAATCGTTCTGAGTCTGGAGATTATTGAGGAGGCTCATTATGAATTCTATTTTATACAACTATTCAAATTACAAATTTCATATTGGGTAAGTTGTGTTAGTTTGTACTTTTCCAGGAATTGGTCTATTTCATCTAAGTTGTCAAATTTAAATACCGAGTTGTA
This sequence comes from Hyaena hyaena, assembly GCF_003009895.1. NCBI lineage: Eukaryota > Metazoa > Chordata > Mammalia > Carnivora > Hyaenidae > Hyaena > Hyaena hyaena. The sequence goes on from NW_024081397.1 coordinate 587,622, forward strand.
CCTAGTATTCCCTTATATTCTCTTGATGTCTCCCAATTTGTGTCATTGGTCGTTACATTTAATGTAATTATGTTAAGGCTTGAAATCTGCCTTTTTACTTTTTGTTTTCTACTGGTTTGTTTCATTTTTCCCACCTTCCTGTGGGTCACACATTTTTTAAAAAAATAACTCTATTTGTTCATTTGAGTATATCTCTTTGTATAGCTCTTTCAGTAGTTGCTCTAGACATTATATTATATATACACATGACTCAAAATCTACTGGTGTCAACTTTTCCCAGTTTGAGTAAATTATGGAAGCTTTTTACTCTCCAGCATTTATATACAATTACCTTATTTCCTTTAACTACTAAAACCACAAGAGTGTTATAATTTTTGCTTCAAACATCAAATATAATTTAGAAAACTTAAGAGACAGAAAACCTATTTTATTTACTATTAATTTTGTTCTTTTCATGTTCTTCCTTCCTTCCTGATATCACAAGTTTCCATCTTTTATCATTTCCTTTTTGTTTAAAGAATTCTACTTTAGTCATGTTTTAGGGTGGGTCTGCTAGGCGAACTTCTCATGGTTTTCCTTCAGATGAGATTGTCTTACTTTCCCCTCCATTTCTAAGGGACATGTCACTGGATTGACAGTTCTTTTCTTCCAACACTTAGAAAATGTGCCACTTATTCGTGGACTCCATGGTTTCTGATGAGAAATTGACGGCCATTCTGTTTTGTCCAATTGCCCAGAAGCAATGTGTCATTTCCCTTTGGCTGTCTTTGAGATTGTTTTCCTTTGGCTTTAGTTTTTAGTTTGACTATTATGTACCTTGGCATGGATTTCTTTGGGTTTATCTTATTTGGGGTTCTCTTAGCAGTTTTAATCTGTTGGTTTATGTTGCTTTGCCAACTTTAGGAAACTGTCAATTTTTTTTCTTGGAATATTTTTTTCAGTTCCATGTCCCTCTCCTCTCCTGGGATTCCCAATGACATGACCGATTTTTTGTGATCGTTCTAACATCTTTTTTTCAGTCTGTTCTCTTGTTCAGACTGGGTAATTTCTATTCCCTTTGTCCTCTCCACTCTGCTCCTGAATTCATCCACAGAGCTTTTTATTTTGGTTATTTTACTTTTCACTTCTAAAAGTTCCATTTCATTATTTATATCTCCTCTTTGCTGAGATTTTCTATTTTTCCTGTTCCAAGCATGTTTATAATTGCTCACTGAAGTATTTTTATGATGCCTGCTTTAAAATACTTATCAGGTGGGGATAAGAGAGGTACAGCATCAGTAATATAGTCAATGGTATTCAAGTAGTGTCCCTTGTATGGTGGCAGATGGTAGCTACACTTGTGACCATAGTGCAGCGTATAGAATTGCCAAGTCACTATTTTGTACACTTCAAACTATGTAGCACTGTGTCAACTACAATTCACAATAAACAAAAATTAAAAATAAAAATTAAATATTTGTCAGATAATTCTAACATCTGTTGTCTTAATTCAGTTTCATCTTTTTCTTGGGGTGACATGATTTTCCACTGATACCAGGTCAATGTTCTAAGATAAAACTCTGGGTCTTGGCAGGTCTCCTCTGACACTGCTCCTGTGGATAAGAGGGAGCAGTGCTCTTTACTACCTGGTGGGTGTGGAGGTCCCGGCTCCTCACTGGGTCTCCGCTGATGACATTCAGGCCAGCAGGGGAAGGGGAACCTCATTACTGCTACCTAAGTGGTCCCCACTGGGGTTGCTGTGTGACTACTGATCAAAGTGCTGGATGTCCTGACTCACCAGTAGGCTCCTGACACCACCCCAGTGGGAAATGAAAGAGACACATCAATGCTGCTGGGTGGGGGTGGAAATCCAGGATCTCCATGTGGTCTGACATCATGGAGATGGGACCATTACCACCCACCAGAGATACAAGTCCCAGATGAGGCTGTTTCGTCCCTAGCTCTCATTAGGCCTTCCCTAATGCTGTCAGGAAGAGGTATGGGGGTGTGGGGGAGGCCAAGCATCTTGTCACAGCCAGGCAAGGGAAACTCTAGGCCCCACTTGGCCTTTGATGGCAGACAGGGGTAGGCTGCAATTTTCTCAGGTGGTATTTGGCTGGAGTAGACCCATTATTGTTTGAAAGTATTCTGCCTTAACAGGCTGCCCCTTTCCTGGTACTTTTGCTACAGTGAACAAGTTTCAGGGGCTTTGACTGTGTCCATTGGCATTTCTGGGTTGTTGGCTTCTCCAATCTGGGATGTATGAAGCAAGAAGAAAATCCAGGGAACTCGCTACTTGTATTAGTTTCCTAGGACCACCATAACAAACACTGGACACTGGGGGCTTAAACAACAGACACTTATTTTCTCACAGTTCTGGAGGCTGCAAGTCCAAGGCTAAGGTGTCAGAAGATTTGGTTTCTCATGAGGCCTCTTTCCTTAGCTTGCAGATAACTGCCTCTGACTGTGTCTTCATATGGTCTTTCCTGAGCACATGCACACAGATGTTGTCTAAATTTCCTCCTCATAAAGACATCAGACTGGATTAGGGTCCCTCCTAAAGATCTCATTTTTAACATAATAATCTCTTTAAAGACTTTATCTTTCAATATAGCTACATTCTGGGTCCAAGGGATTAGGAATTTAACATGTGAATTTTTGAGGGGACACAAGTCCACCATAGCACCACTATGTCCTTCCTCAGGTCCTGATGTACCTACTTGTCTTCTTTCTTCTATCCATTTCCAAAGGCTTCAATAACCTCTTTAAAGACTTTATCTTCCAATATAGCTACATTCTGGGGTCCAGGGGATTAGGAATTCAACATGTGAATTTTTGAGGGGACACAAGTCCACCATAACACCACTGTGTCCTTCCTCAGGTCTTGATGTACCTAGTTGTCTTCTTTCTTCTATCCATTTCCAAAGTCTTCCTATGTTTGATATATATATGATGTCCAGAATTTTACATTTTACTTGGAACAAAAGGAAAAGTCTATCTACTCCATTCTTGGGAACAGAAGTCTCTTCTTTGTATTTTTCTTTATCTTAATTTCTTTAAAAACTCACCTTCTGTGGCTGGTATATGATAGATCCAGTGAATCTTCTGACTCCTGCTTCCTGGGTCTTTATATCACGTCACATTAGTTTCACTTCAGATAAAATATATTTAATTTTTAATTTTTTTAATTTCTGAGAGAGAGAGGCAGCATGAGTAGGGGAGGGTCAGAGAGAGAGGGAGACACAGAACCTGAAACAGGCTCCAGGCTGTGAGCTAGCTATCAACACAGAGCCCGACGTGGGGCTCGAACCCATGAACGGTGAGATCATGACCTGAGCCGAAGTCGGACGCTCAGCCGACTGAGCCACCCAGCCGCCCCCAGATAAAATATATTTTAAAAAAATACAGAAACACAAAATTCAAAATGTACCCAAATAGCAACACTTTCAAAAAAACATTAAAGTTCTTGAATGTACCCGTTCACCAACATGGAAGGGGCTTGCAAGTCACCCCTTGTCCTAACTGCTGAAAAGCAAAACTGGGAACTGCCAACAATTCTTCTTAGATTCAATAGAGTAGTGAGGTCATAGGGCAAAGTGCTGTCCCCCAAACTGAGACCAGAGAACATACATAAACACAACTTACTAGGATAGCAAGCTCTGAATGAACAAGGACCAAGGGAGGGAAGTATGAACTATAATGCACGGACTACTGGAGGCTCAGTGTAGACAAGTCTTGGTTAAAAAATCTAGGGGGACCCACACTTCTGTGTGTTATCTCTAGCTCAACCTGGTTCTCTCAGTGAAGAGCAGAGAAAAACTTCATGCTCCTGGTGTACTCAGGAGAGAAGGAACTGTTCTGAATTACACCAGGGTACTCTGTTCTCCCTAAGAGCTGCCCTTGGGAGACAACCAGGGTAACCTGCTAGGGTTATATCTGAGCCTAACTGATCTGGAGAAAGGGAAATGATGCCAGTCCCTGTCAGACACTGTCCCACCTAAATAGAGAAAAAAAAAGTTAAGATTTTTTGATAATAAAACCCCTGCTTTTTTCCTTCCCTCAGCATGGCTGTAGATAAAAAAATAACCCTGTTTCCCAATGTGCCTAAGGTACAAATAGGACACAGTCAATAATTTTTAATACAGAGAAAACAGGTGGGTCAATCTTGCTAATTAGAACAAAGCCCTACTGGAGTCTTTGAAGCAGTGTGCATCCCCACCTCCAGATAGTGTGGTGAACAGTTCTTAGGGCAATGCCATTTTTCAATTCCCTATCAACCACAGAGAAAGTCTAGGTAATACACAGAAATGACTTGCATATGCAAACTGAAACTCTCCTCTGCCCCAAGAAATCACTGAAAACTTCCCAGATCTCCCCATCTCCTTTATGAAGCTGAATTGTAACTCGCTCAATGGTCAGACCAGCATTTCGCTCAATACAACTTTGAAATCGAGAATGAAGTCAAGCTCATAGCCCAGCCCAGAACCCTTAGAGAGGCAGCCCATGCAATGCCAATGTTGTGACTGAAGATACCACTGGGACTCACGCAGTAGTAACCAGGCTGGTACAAGAGTCTGCCTGGGGCCAGTGGGCCAGGCTCAGCATCTAAGAGTGCATAGATGAAAACCAGTGTTTTGACTCCATAATGTGCATCTTGCCTGGGCCCACTGTCATTGAAGGAAGAGGAGTTGCACCCCAGCAGTGATGCCCAGGTCAGGAGCCGATCCTCACACGAGGGGCGTCATCACTACCCACCCCTGCTGTCCCTCTCCAGGCTCCCTCAATACCACTTTCCTCTCTCCCTGGACCTTAATATGCTCAATCCAAAGCTTACGTTATTTCCCTGGATGCATTACCCTTTTCCTTAGGGGGGGTTCAGACATGATTCCTCTTCCCCTTCTTTCTTGTTCCCTGAAAATTTTTATGAAAATCATGACGACAGAAGTCAAAAGAATTCCAGAATTCTAGACACAAGCAAATAACAAGGTAAGTGAATTCTGAACCTGAGGCTTTTGGGTACCGCCAAACCGTACTGCCCAGCTTAGGTCTACAGAAGTTCCCTCCAGGTTTCTGCTTGTTCTTCAATGCCTGGGATCACCGTTAGTGGTTCCCAAAGCCCTCAGCTTCTCACCTCTGCCCAGTAAAAGGGGTATCGCACAGTTCGGACCAAAATAATGACAACTGAAATAAGAAACCTTCCCTGAATTTTGACACATCGTCTTTCCCTTTGACACACCGTCTGATCTAGCAATGATCCTCAGCTCCAGAAATCTTTTGGGGAATTCAGCATGACAAATGAAACAGAACCACAGCTTCCTTGGCCTGGCCTCCAACGTTCTGATGGGAAAAACAAGTCCAATTAAAAAAGAAAAATCTAAGTGCTTTTGAAGGGCAGGCGAGTCTGGCTTTCCAGGGTTAGCTGTGGAAACAAGCACTCTGCCCATGCACGCAGAGCCACCTGGCTTGGAAAGTGCAGTCACTCTAACTTCCTGCATCATTCTTCCATTTGTTTTAAAAGGAACAATAACAAAAAATTCTAATGCTAAAGCTTGAAAGAATTCTTAACGAAGCAAAAGCTCTCAAAGTTTCCATTCAATGAGCCTCACCAGCAAATTGTACAACAAACAGCACTGCTTTTTCTCCATCTGGGTTGTGTTGCAGAAGGACAGGGTGCAGACTCAGACCCTGGGTGAGAGCTAAGAGAACTCTCCACACTGTAGTTAGTATGTGATGCACATTTGGCCCTGCTAGCTTAGCAGTTCTTATTATCTACTCATCAAATCACACATACCAACCTGGCTGTTTCAGACTTTTCTGCAGTACTTTTCTTCTTTTACTTTGAGAGAGAGAGAGATAGAGAGAGAGAGAGAGAGAGAGAGAGAGAGAGGGAGGGAGGGAGGGAGGGGATGAGTGGGGGAGGGGTACAGAGGGAGAGAGAAAATCCCAAGCAGGCTCCCTGCTATCAGCACAGATCCCAACTCAGGGCTTGAATCCACGGAACCGTGAGATCATGACCTGAGCTGAAATCAAGAGTCGGATGCTTTACTGACTGGGCCACCCAGGGGCCCCTCTACAGTATTTCTGTTAGGAATTCAACAGTACACAAGCAAAGCAGAAAGCCAATCTCTAGAACTGCAAGTGTGTTTCAATATTTTATTAAAATAGCATATATTTAACCACTGTTAACCAAGAATACGTTAACTTTGTCCCCCCCACCCCCACCCTAAATACGCAGCACAACACAGTAGTGATTTCAAATATCCTTGATCGTGAAAACCAACAGAAGTATTTCAAAGTCAAGTTTGCAACTAAAAACTAGACCTTGGAAAAATTCTGAATTAAAAGAAACATAAAGCCCTCAAACAGAATTTTTTTATCTGCCTGAAGAATAAATGCCGGTGTGTCACCCACCTGACAACACTGCTTAAGTCTGCTTTTTTTTCTTTGTGCATAGTAAAATGTCTCATTTATAAGTACCCACTTTTATAAATAAAATTGGCATTTTCACCCCATTTAATGTTCCTTTTCAGCTTCACAAAGAAACCAGTAAATAAAACTGTCAACGACAGTCACGACATATGCTTTTAGAGCAAGATAAAAAACGTGAAAATACGCAAAGATGCATCTACGCTATTTTACATAAAAAGACAGATTTTTAAAAAGTGCAAGGCAAAATTTGCAGTTTTTTGAGGGGAGTTTTTAGGCACATCCATTTCTTTAAAGCAAGCTTCAGAATGAAATTCCAGTTTGTTCTTCATGACACCTGTTTTAAGTCTTTCCTTTAAAAAAAAAAAGAAAAAGAAAAAAGAAAAAAAGAAAAAAAAATACATCCCATCAAGTGTGAAACAGGGAGTCTCCCGTCCCGAGAAGTGAGGTTTTCAGTTATGGCGTGTCCGTCCTTTTTTAATCCTTGCGGGCTTTGGTTTGGGGATATATTGATTATTTGCCTGGTACTCAAGTTCTTTACGGAAGTAGTGGATAGCTTTGTTTAAACCTTCCTCTAGCGGGACCTGTTTGAAGAGAAAGTGAGAAGAGGAGACAAGGTCACTGCCGAAGGAAACAGCCTACCTTCCTGGGGAAGCAGGGAGGGCGTGCTGATGTGCAGTCTGCCCTCTGGAGGTACACTCACAGCACCGTGGTGCGCATACCCAGCCGTCACCCTGGATGCTTCCTTCACGGATTCAGCCAGGTGCGTGTGCAAGTTTGCAAAAGCAGACTGCATCGTGCACTCCCGTTTCCCCCGTAACAGAATGAGACACAAGAGAGGAGATGCCATGAAAACAGCCTGGAGGAAACCCTACCTCCTGTCTGCCCAACCACGCCAGTGCCCAAGAACTGCTGTGGGCCTTTGTCAACAGGGCAGTGTCAGGCCTGCACACTCACCACGGGCTCCCATGCCAGCATCATCTTTGCTTTTCTGATGTCCGGTTTTCTTTTCTGTGGGTCATCCTGGGCTTCGGAGAGAAACTGAATCTCACTTCCACTTCCTGAATTGTTTAAGAAAAAAGAAAGGTAAGAGAATCACAAACCACTCCAGGTGTGACTCTGCCTCAAAGCAGAATCCCATCCATGCAGTGAATAAGGGAGCACATCACAGAATGCATTTCTCATGGAGTCACTGAGCCACATGAGGGACTGTACCTCTGACCTCACGAGAGCTTGGTGAGAGGCAGTTACTCTATCTCCACAGGCCTGAGAGAAAGGACAGGGCCTGCTCCAGCTGCTGGCTCCAGGGCAGACCACCCACCATTAGTGAACACAGCAGGCACGCCCACAGAGCCGGACTCCAAAGTAAGTAAAAATGGCGAATGTGGTGTGTGGTCATCTGTGATGCTGATGGCCCCAGTGAGCCACATCTGAGGCATTCATGTGCTTCAGGAGCGCCTCACTGGAACTGGGCCGGCTGTCAACTCGTTTACCCAAGTAGAGTGCAGGAGGAATGACCATGGGCCAGTTCCGGGCTGATGCCTTATGGAAGACCTAACCATTTATGCACCTGCAGGTGTGAGCCCTGTTCCAACACGTAAGATGTCCAGCTATCCTGCTGGGAAGATCACATGCAGAAGGACAGAGAGCCTGGTTTGTCCTGCATCCTAGCCGGGACCAGACCCTGCTTGCCAGCAGAATGAAGCCACACCAGTGACCATCGGCAAGATGTGCAGAAGAAACCCCCAGCAGAGGCCAGTCCCAATCACAGATTCTGAACAAATAAAGTGGTTGCTGTTTTAAGCCTCTGCAGCTTGGGGTGGTGTGCTACTCAGCCTTTCACAGAACCACAGTGGTTATACTATTAGAGGATCTTATCGAAATGCAGATTCTTATCCAGAATCTGGGTGGTGTATGTGATTCTGCATTTCTAACCAGTGTCCCATGGGCCCCACTTGGGGTAGAGGTTCTCAATGGCCTAGATCCCAGACAAGCTGTTATCTGAGTATATCCCTTCCCTATTTGGGTAGAGATGGGCAGACCCAGAGTGGGAAGATGGGGGTGGGGGGAATGGAGCTAGGAGAGGCTACTGGGGCTGTGAGATCTTACAATTTACATCTGAGGAAGGCCAGCTTCCATCCTGTACAGCTGTCTGGAGCTAATTAGAACATGCTGATAGAGGACAGCTCCATGCCAGGAAGGGCAGCCCTGAAGAGTCAGCAGCTAAGTGTGGGGTCTGGACAGGCACTTCAGAACACCCTGTGTCGGGCTCAGCCTGGGTCTAACCACTCCAATCTGGTTGTGTCTTGACTCAAATTTCTTGATCAACTATGGAAAACAGACACCCCTGAGAGCCAGACTTCCCAGAGCTCCAGTAAGCATGCTGAAGTGAGGGCAGGCTCGCCCAGTGCACACCTACAACCCAAGGGCTTGCTAAAGATACACAAGCTTCTTATGGCTTTTAGAGCATGCCCTTGACTGGGGTGCCTCCCAGTGTCTACACTGCCTCCAGTTGGGTGATGGCCAGGTTGGCCAGAGCTATAAAGAGCTTGAAAATTGCCAACAGGTTCCATCAGAAACACTCAAGCTGGTGTCATTTCCTGTTGAATCTTCAAAATCCCCTTCTCATCACTGTCAGTGATGGAGACTGGACACCAAACAATCGTCACCTGTGTAGAGTAATCCACCAGAACTACATCTCAAGCCCTGGGAACAAGCTCTTCCTCCCGCTCCACCCCGACCTGCTGACACAGCTGTGCATATAACCCACCTTTCCCACACCCTTTCGTCTTTATCTTTTCATTACTTAATTAAAGAATCAGAAAACAATTAAGTGTTCCTGATAAAGTTCTGCTTTTTATCCAATTCAATTAGCTTGTATTAATTACACATTTTCTAGTCAAGGTGTTATTAACTGATAGTGTGAGTGCAGCCAATTTCACTCAGCAAGGTGTTTGTCCTACTTACCAACAAGGTTTTTAATTAACTGAGCAAATTCTAGGATTGTGTGTTCTTCCGGGTTCCCCTAAGGAAGAAAGGGTTGCTGGTTAGAAGTGTAATCCCAACAGGAGAGATCTCTACCACTCAAACCGCATGTGTATCTTCAAAGCATCCCCGGGCTAACTCTGGCATGTTAGTAACACTGGGCTCCTGCCTCTTCATGTTTCATCAGGTGCTTTGCTGATGGGATGATGACTAATCCATCCAGCAGAGTACTACACTGTACCCAGTACTGCTTTTGTCCTCCAGACTCTCTGTTAACAAGAACACCTCTCGGCTAGGTCAAGATCATCTAATAAGGACATACATGTTCCCTGGCCTAGAGACCAGGACAATTTCCATATCTAACGTTACTGTAACTGCGTTGTCACTTGGCATAAAAGTTTGGTTCTGCAAATTAGCTCTCGTAAGACAATATATTTCCCTCTGGGTGCACTGTGTTAACAACTTCAGTAATAATGGATTTGCAAACTTGCACAAGCAAGCTGTAACAGAAATGAAATGCACTCAGGGATGAGGGCTCTGGGCAAGCCAGAGGGAAAGACTCGATGTGGTTTATAAAGTGAGCTTGCTTTTGGGGGGCTTTAAGGAAAATCGTTTTTTCTTTCTTCCCTCACATATGACAGCAGCCACTGTCCTTCTTCCCTTCCTATTCCTGCTACTATTTATTTATTTAATTACTTACTTACTTACTTATTTAATTTAGAGTGCACAAACACAAGCGGGGGAGGGGTGGAGAGACAGAGGGGGAGAGAGAATTCCAAACAGGCTTTGTGCTGTCAGCGCAAAGCCCAACCCAGGGCTTGAACCTACAAACCATGAGATCATGACCTGAGGTGAAATCAAGAGTTGGATGCTTAACCAACTGAGCCATCCAGGCACCTCCAATCCTGCTACTTTTATTTGCCACCCCCTCCCCATCATAAGAGACCATCATCAAGTTTGGCAGTTTCGTATCCTAAATATGCTACACTCCCAGCTTCCTGGTCTGGTCAAATTCAGAAGGAAAGAGAGGTAGGAAGAGACCTGGGTCTTACATATAAGCAACAAAGAAAGGCCTGATTAGCAGAGTGGAGTGATAGGAACTTGGGAGGGAGGGCCCCTGTCTTTGTCAGGGCTACTGGCAAACATTCTTTAGAACTCAGGGAAGACAGTTTCTACAAGAGATGGGTGTTCTCAAATGGCCCTGTGCAAAGCCACCCTGCCCCCAGAAAGAAAGAAGGAAGGAGCCAAGTATCTAAAGATAAGATGGGTTACTTTAGGAGGGCAATCACTGACAACATGCATGTTTGAATGGGGCTGGAGCAAAAACCCAGGATAACGGTGACATGGCCTTTAACGTATTATGTAGGTAAATGCCCAAAAGACACTTAGGCTCACAGGGCAGGTCTCATTCTGTTTTAAATTTCAGGTTTCTTTAAAAGTGCATGAAAGCATCCTAGGTAGGCCCTTGCAGCCACTGACCCCCACAAATTGGTCAACAGCTGGACAAAGGAGTGACATCTCCATGTCTCCTATTTGGTCAGAATTCCCTCCAAACTCAGTGAGACATGAACACTACAGCTTGACTGCTGATTACAAAGAAAGTACAAGGAAAGGCTTCTGAGGGAAGTGGTTTCAAGAAATAAGCAGGCATGGCCACTCCTGTGAACCTTAAAGCCCTGCAGGAAGCAGGAGAGGTCGATTGGGAGAAGCACCTGAAACAGACTCCAAGTCTTGTCAAGGTGAGGCCACGGCTCCAAACAAGCTAATATCAGGGACCACAGGCACAACATCTTGAATGATGGACAGTGTAAACTGGACACTTCACATTTTAAACAAGATGAAATGGGGGTGCCTGGGTTGGTTAAAGCTTCTGACTTCAACTCAGGTCATAATTTTACAGTTTATGGGTTTGAGCCCCATGTCAGGCTCTGTGCTGACAGCTCAGAGCCTGCAGCCTGGTTTGGGTTCTGTGTCTCTCTCTCTGTCCCTCCCCCCAACCAAAAAAAATAAACAAACATTAAAAAAAATTAAGAGGGAACGAAGCCATTCAGAAGACAGTGAGCGAGAGGGTAGGTGGACTCCAGGCATGAACATGAACTGTGGCTGAGAGCTGGGGAGGAGACTCACAGGGTCTGACCTTGCCCTCCATATCCCTGGAAAGCTACCACACTGCAGAGTCATCAGACTAGCAGTGAATGGCCCCCACACTGGGAAATACAGCCAGTGGGTAGCTCACAGACACAGACTGTAGTTCTAAATATAAGTGAGAACTGGTCAGAGACAGAATGAAGTGCACATTCACCAAGCAGAGAACCGCAGAACAAAACCACCTTGTGATCCCTCCAGGACCGCGGAAGCAATGAAGGAAGAAGCAACAAAGGTGCTCAGTGCAGTCAACTGAACTATAGACATGATCAGAAACTGGGAAACTTTAACCACTTCTGTGATTGGACTGTTACTTTAAAAAGTCTTACAGAAATTAGATTATGTCAAACAATGGAAAAAGGAATCACACCAAAAAATGTCCATCTTCAGCCACAAAGGCTTTCACAAATTTTTAGACCCAGGCCATTCAGGATGACAGAGGTGGGTGAGTGTTGTTGTTCTTTTTAATTAAAAATGTTTTTAACATTTATTTTTTGAGAGAGAGCATGAGCAGAGGAGGAGCAGACAGAGAGGGAGACACAGAATGCAAAGCAGGCTCCGGGCTCTAAGCTGACAGCTCAGAGCCCGACTCTGGGCTCAAACCCACAAACTGTAAGATCATGACCTGAGCTGAAGGCAGATGCCTAACCGCCTGAGCCACCCAGGTGCCCCATGAAGATGGGTGAGTGTTTATCATGCCGCTCATCCACGCCTTGCAGACATTTTACTCCTTTGCAAACTCTTACTTTGTTTTGTGTTTATTTTTTCCTCTATTATTTAGCAAGCAACGAACATGCATGCCCTATGTGCGCTGCTGGAAAATAAGGCACAGCCTGCCACTCTTCATGGCTTCATAAAGCATGGAACTCTAATGTGGTCCGGGGGCCGTGGAAGGAACAGACGTACTCACCAGGTTGACTGGGCTGCTGACGTTGCTGTTCATGAGCGCCACGAGGCCATTCACCAGATCGCTGGAAAAGATGGGAAGGCAGGGTCGGGCGCTGCCTGCTGCCTGCTGCAGTGCCCAGGTGTGGAGCATACCCACCCCATCTCCCGGATGAAAACCAAAACCCAATGGAAAACTGACAGTCAAAACAAAATCCTGCAAATCAGCAGCGCTGAGAATGCTGTACTCATGGATGATGACATGATGTCTGGGATTCGCTTTCAGTGTGTGGGGGATAGACAGCTAAACAAGATGGAAGCTGACTGATGGGTGAAAGTGCTCTACTTTTGTTTATTTCTGAAACACTTTAACGATCAGACATTAAAAATAAAACAGACATATGCCCCCCAAAAGACGGTGTTTATACAGCTTCTGATGAAAAGTCCATGTTTAATGCAAGCCATGTAGCTGGTCCATGTGAAAAAGCAATGATTCAAAAAAAATATGTAGAAGACCCACTGAAATGACAGCACTCCAGTATGTAATTCTCATACTGGCAAATCACAGATAAAGCCAGACAACGCAGGGTTGAAATAAACTGGACCGCTGCTGCCACCCCCTCAACCTTCACTTGCCACCCCCCCATACCTCTCCTCCCCCCAAGACTCCTCGCATGGAACGGTCAGGGGATCTGGATGTTTCAGATGGATCGTAACCAACTGGGCCATGAAGGTGAAGAGAAGTAAGCAAACTTTCGCTTACCAAGGTTTGGTTCTTATTTTCAGAGGCTTTAAAGTGTGGCTCTGTTAAAAAAAAGTTACTTCGTAAAAATGACACCTCACTGCGGCACACAAGCACTTGTTCTACATCTACTTTCATCAGCTGTGCTGCTCAGGAGACGTTTAAAGTTCTGCTCTGGGGATCCAAAGGCAGTCTGTGTTGAAATCGTTCCCTCCTCCTCTATCATTACCAGCAAGGAGCAGGTTGCTAGGGTCAACTTCCAAAAGAAAACGTGTTTTTGCTTTCCTTTTCATTGGGGAAAACAAAAATTTGGGGGGGGGGGCAGGATATTTAGCAAATTATTTTCTGAATTTTTGTTTCTTATGATTATTTTACGTGAACGTGCCTAAAGTCCGCTCCACTCTCATAGGTCAAGCCTAAATGCAAATAACTGCTGACTTTGGATGACTTTTCTAGAAACTGGCAAAGTCACTTCATCATGATGGCAGTAATCATTATTATATATCACAACATGTCTCTCATGGCATAGGCCACTGCATAATTCATCAGAAGACATTAAAAGCCACCATTCTGTAGCATCCACAATCATTTTTAATACTGAAATGGGGAGGCGGGAGGTCTGCGGAAAGCTGGAAGACAACGGACTCATGCAGTCATCCTCATGACAGGGACACGCATCTTTTATGTAATAAGCTGGCAACTTTTAAGGTCAATATTGCACAGATCACAGTCTTTTAACCTGAAGCTCTTTAAAAGTGTCATTTTGACAAAGTGACTTAAAAAAAAAGACAACATGCCTTTGTTGTGTGGATGAGGCTATAACCTGACCATAGAAACATCAAACGCAGTCATGCCAGGATGTGAATGTGTATGGTATGATCACTTGGACCTCAGAAACCATGAAATGCTGCTTTGGGGCAACTGCGGATTTTGTAAAGTTAACTCAGTACAGTAGGCACAGAGCCAGACGTTGGACATTTTTAACTGTGAAGTAAATAAATTCTTAGTTTCTAAAAAAACGACTTAGTAAAAATAGCAAAACTGTAAGCTATCTGTCTCAGCGGGGTCTTGAATAACTAAAATTGGAAGTCAGGAGAGCGGCTTGTCTGTGTTTGCTACAGCTGTGTAAGCACATCAGGGCAGGCCACGCACCGTGGGCACGTTCGGTCCTGAGCTGCATGGTATGCGGCATGTGCGCCACTGAATTCTTAAAATATTTTAATCACTGGTGGAAAAAGGATGAGGCTATTTCTGCTACCTTTGAAATAATGAGCACAGAGAAGAAGAGTGAGTTCTAACTACTCTGTTACTGCACAGTCTCAATGACAGTTCACGAGCTGTCACACCTGGACAAGTTTGGGGGCCACCGGTGAGGTGGTTCTGGGAAATGCCAGAAACTGCACGACTCCTTCACAATGTGCACAGACTGGGGGTGGGCAGAGGCAGGTGGGATGAAAGTATGTTATGAGAAAAGATGGTGCTCAATACCCACAAGTCCAAATAAGATGGTCTGGATACAGAAATGTGGCACAATGAGTTTTCTCTGAGCACGTGGTTCCTGGGGTGAGTGCTCTGAAATGAAAACAACCCTGAAGGAGTGGCTGCTGCAAATTTCCTGTTGAAACCCCTTCTTAGAGTATCCCACAAATCCCAGGCTTTGTGTACTGCTTGGCAAGACACTCACGGCCAGAAGGAAAAACAAAAACAAAAACACTGACCATGATGTATGTCATAGCTTTCTTTTAGACTAAATGTGAAAATTAACAAATACTTTTTTGGGGAAAAAAATCTGTGGTTGTTTTTATTTTTGTTTATAAGTTTTTTGTTTGTTTGTTTTGTTTTTTTCCTAGCAGTTCTATTTCTCAAAGACACTTCCACCCAGGTCTCTCACATAATCAGACGAAAGTCTATGTGGTTGCTCTGGCCAAGACGGCCCAGACCTGTGCCCCCACCACCACCCTGACACCGTGTCACCGCTGTAAGCACCACTGGGATGGCCCCGGGTCATGCCAGGAATAGCATTTTCCGACTGACTGGCATCCCAGGGTATTTGCATTGAAAATGAAAATATATGGCACCCAAATATACAACTGGATTTTTAGGATATCAGAAACTGACAGAGAATTCACAGTAGCCATGTCATGTGGGGAAATATTTTCACATATCCAACTGTTTATAAGGTACTCTCCTCCCAGAACCCAAACTGGATTTTTAAATGTCACTGACTGAACTGACCGACAAGAAAACTAGACATATGAGGGTTAATAAGAAAACAATAAAAATTACCATATGAGACTATTCAACAAAGTTCTCGAATGTATTTTTTTCCGCATTCAGTTCCAGCATAAAATTTGACATGAGCACAGTCTACCTTATCTTCCCTTTAATGAGGACAATCTCACCCGCCCCAGAAAACCACGTTTAAAATGGGTCTGATTTCAGCACTGTAGGTTTGCTGGATGATTAAGGCCATCTCTCCAATTGGTATGAACTGGAAATCAAGTCGCCCTCAGAACTGGGCAAGTTTCCCCATGAAACACTAGGTGGCAGTAAAAGATAAGCACATGAGTCCTAGAAGCCTGGGACTTGCAAAAAAAACAATTTTTTTTTTAAGATTTTAAAGTGGGGCTCGAACTCACAACCCTGAGGTCAAGAGTCCCATGCTCCACCAACTGAGCCAGCCAGAAGCCCCTAGAATTTTAGCTTTGAAACAGAACCCCAAGGGCTTTCCATCTGAAAATTAAAATGGACTTTTAACCAAGCCAGGACGGAGATGTGAAAATAATTAACCTATAAAACAGATGCAGGCTGTTTGGTCCGCACCATCTGCTGGAAGCGGCCCGGTTGCCTTACCTGACGTACTGGAATGCTCTCGTCTGCGACCCGGATCCGTATACCTAGAAGGAAAGCAATAGTTAGGCCGCCCAAGAAAAACCACACCGTAATGGGAAAATGGGGTTCCGGAGAACTCCAGGGGCACAGACTGACCTCAGAACTGATACCGGAGGGGCAGTGATGCTATAACTCACTCTGTACTTCAAAGTCATGCCCCAACACTGGAAAGCGCCCACATACATGTATCAAGTCTGTCCTCGAGAGTCGGCACCGGAAGGAGTTACTGCTAAGGCAGTGTCGTGACGGGTCATGGATTATGTTGGGTTCTAGGGTCAGTATTTTTACAGCCAGTTCCCTGGGCGATTCTAACGTGCAGCCAAGTTTGAGAACCACCCAGGAAAAGTCTGGATAGGAGACACAGGTGGCTGGAGAGAGGAAAGGCAGGGCTTCATGCTCCATTTGTGTCCCCTGTATTTTGTCATGTCTCTAGGTCTCCACTTGGTTCCTTTCCTCCACCAGCTACAGACCCTCTTGTCTAAACATCTCCTCTTTGTGACAATTCTCAGGTTCCTTCTCCAGGCCAGAATGAACGGCTCTGCCCTTCATGCTCAGCCAGTCACACCATTCCTCTAGACTCTGCCACTCACACCAGCTTCCTCGGCTGTGGCTCCTGGGCACAGACTTATACCACCTGCTGTAGCACACACCACCAGCATTCCATGAACATGTACTGAACAATAACCTTGTAAATGCTGCAGTTTAAACCACTTAGAGTGAAGAGAAACACCCCCTACGGTCACAGAGAAGGAAGGAGCCACAGGGTTTTTGTTTGCATGCTTGCAGCGGGAAGGCAGTAGCTGGGAGGACGGACCGCCTTCTGGGACAGCCGGATTTCCAAGCTGGAACAGAACAATACCGGCGTCTCCTGCCCCTGGCCACCTGATGCCAAAGAGGAGCCGGAGGCCAAGAGCCCCACAGTCCACACCAGCCCCCCCAGCCTTGCTTCCCAACAGGGCTATGCAGGGCTCGGCCATCGGACTGGAGAAGCAAATGGGAAGGGAGAAATGCATGCCTCACAGGCACCTGGTGCCTTTTTCTTAGTAGGCTGCTTGTGTTATCTTAATAAGCATTTACGTATGCCGGTGTCAAAAGGGCATCAGATTGACCTTCTGGGGCGGAGGCCCTCCCAGTGAGAAAAGCCCATGGTCCTGATTTAGGGAGCTTTCTGTCTACAAGACAAGGAATATAGAAGAATGATAAGTGCCCCTCACAGAAGCAGACCCACCCTTCCTGGGAAGTTCCACCTGAACCCAAATCCTTGGTCTTGCTGAGCCTTCTGCTACATGTGGGCAAGTCAGAAAGGAAGCCATGGGCCCCATAAGTAGGAAGGAGAATTGGGGGTGGGAGAGGTCCATCCACTACTGCAACGCTGGCCCGTCCTGGAAATCCACCTCCACTGAGGGGCGCCGCAGGTGTGACACCTGTATTGTTTTTCATACAACCTCATTACAGATGAGGTCACAGAAGCTCGGAGCATTGCACTGACTGCTATCCAGGAGAGTGAAGTCTACCCGGACTCCTAGCCCAGGAATCTTTTTCCTACCCGACCGCAACATCGGTAATTTCAGAACTGCCTGTATCGTCAGCTGTGAGAGACGGCCTGCAAGCTGGCACTGAGCCATTCTCCCATCTCATTGTAAAGTGCGGATCAGATTTAGACAATGCCCATCAACCTGAGTGAGCACACCCTCGATGCACAAGTCTGTGGGTGTGAAGCCGTACTCCTGGTTGTCGGCCATGAACCTGCCACTCCTGGGTCTATAGAGTCAACGCTGAGGGTCCAGACTGTCCTCTGCCTGCTTTCTCTGCACCTTCCTGCCGCCCCTAGTCGGGTCTCTGTGACAGCGTGGCAGGTGGTCTGCAGCTGTGTGCTGGCAACGTGCACAATAGCCCACTGCACATGCAGGGCAGCAGCCTTCAATGCGCCTGGCCGAAGGCCTGCTCTTCACTCCTATAAGCCCTCTGTCTCACCTGACGGGACCAGGGCTGCGGGCTGGTGGAGCCAAAGCCAGGGGCAGGTTAAGTGGGCTGCCAACATCATAATGCTGAAGAATCACATCACGTACCTTCTCAATAAAAGGAACAAGGGAATCATGATGGCGACGCTCAGTAGTTTGAACGTCACACAATGTCATACACACAAAGGGAAAACTGAAACAAAGGGCATCTGCTGAGTGTTTCGCACACAGTGGCCTTGTTCAGAGGGCCCTCCTAGACGGGGTAGTGAGGACCAGAAGGCCAGGATGCCCTCAGGCACACCTCCCCAGCTTCAGGCACCCACGGAGGGGAGGGGAGGCTCAGCCTGCCCCCTTGAGGCCCAGTGACAAAAGCTCCTCAGCAGCACTCCCACTGCACATACCTTCCACTGAGGTCCCACTTGATGTCCAAGTGGGTAGCAACTAGGCCTCTGGAAAACTCCCTGTTACAGAAGGAGGCAAGGAGGGCCTCTGTGGCAGGGCTGTGGCAGGAATGCAAGGATCCTGGGGACCCCATGCACAACTCTCCTGGATCCTGTCGATGATCAACTTGCAAGATGCGCTCCAGTGTGTGCGCTTAGTTAAAATGCAGTGTGAGCGATGCCTCTGACACTTCCTCCCTTGCATCCTTATACAGTCCTATTGGATTTAAGTTTCTGTAGAGTATCCTTCATCTCTGCTTTGGTTTAAATCAGTCTTCCTATCTACATCCCCAGTATTTATTAATACGATGACCTTGAATTACTGTGTGTACAATTCACTGTGTGCAATGTACAAAAGTAAAGAAAGGGTGCATGTCTGCAAAAGAAGATGCTATGTGCCCCTCTCCCCAGGAATTACACCTACCCTGATCTCAGGAGCACCTGGAGCCCTGCACATTCGCTGGCCCAACCAAAAGGCACACCAGGGCAGACACCGTATCTCACTCACAGTCCTGGCAACAAGCGGGCGAGCAACAAATGCTACAACGTGAATGACCCGGGGCCTGGTGCTGCTGGTGAGCTCTGCACAGCTCCCATGGCTGCCTCGTTTTCCTCTGAGAGAGGACAGCAAAGCTTTTAGCAGCTCTGGCTTCACTTCACAGAACGAGAGAGGGGCAAGGAGATTCAGGGTCATATTCAGTGTTGGTAACACTGCAGGTCAAAGCAGAATGGGAGTTAGTAATTCCCCAAAGGGAGAGGTAAACCAGTGGGCTGATTGGTTGCCAAGAGCATGAGGAGCACTAACAGGGAGCATCACTGGGGGGGGGGGGAGACATATAGAACACTGCAGGGGAAGACTTTGGGGGAACGCAGCAAACATGGGGGGCATGAGGAGCACTGTTGGGGATGGGGGACATGGGGAGGGCAGTGAGGGAGCATGAGGAGCACTACAGTAGGGAGCATAGAAGTAGCACAGGAAGCACTGCAGGGGAGCATGGAGAGCATGGGGTCGTAAGAAACATGGGGGAGTATAGCAAGCTCTGCAGGGGAGCACTGCAGGGGAGCAGGGAGAGCACGGGGTCATTAGAAACATGGGGGAATATAGCAAGCTCTTCAGGGGAGCACTGCAGGGGAACACGGAGAGCACGGGGTCATTAGAAACATGGGGGAGTATAGCAAGCTCTGCAGGGGAGCACTGCAGGGGAGCACGGAGAGCACGGGGTCATGAGAAACATGGGGGAGTAAAGCAAGCTCTGCAGGGGAGCACTGCAGGGGAGCACTGCAGGGGAGCACAAAGAGCACCACGAGGAGCTTGTCAGGGAGCCTAATGAACGTGGGGGGTGGTGGGCGAGGCATAAGGAGCCTTGTGGGGCAGCATGGGGAGTGTGCACCAGCCCCAACCCCGCTGCTGTCCCTTATGTACTTCCATCAACAAAGGCCCAAAGTCAGCGATCACTTCCAATACCACACTGTGGATACAAACAGTAAATAAAATGCAGACTTTGGCCACAAAAGTAGGATTTCTCCAAAATTTCCCTTTAGAAAAATAGCAAGACTTTTTAGATATAGACCGTGGGGCGCCTGGGTGGCTTAGTCGGTTAAGCGTCTGACTTTCGCTTAGGTCATGATCTCACGGTTCATGGGTTCGAGCCCTGCGTCGGGCTCTGTGCTGGTTGCCAGCTCAGAGCCTGGAGCCTGTTTCAGTCTGTGACTCCCTCTCTCTCTGACCCTCCCCTGCTCACGCTCTCTCTCTCTCCTAGAAATAAATAAAACATTTAAAAAAAAATAAATAAATAAAAATAAAAGATATAGACCGTGACTCAAACTCCAATTCTGCCACATCCAGGAAAATTCAAGTTGTTCTTGCTGCAACTTTGTCATCTGCAAACTGGAATAAAGGTGGCAAGACAGAATTAAACCCCACTATGAATGTGTGTATGGGTAACATATACACGAGCAAGTGCTTTAACTGAATGGTGAATTCAAGTCTCTTCAAAATAAACTTAATAAGCTAGCCCTACTCAAACTATACTCAACTACTTTCTAAACTTCCTGAACTTGAATGCAGAATTTTCTGAGCTTCTGTGTGTTCATGCTAGATACAACACAGCTTCTGTGCATGACTCACAGAACAAAGCAAAATATTCCTAACAAAGTTATCCTAACAGAAGTCTGTGACATAAGGCAGGGACAGGCCCAAAGAATGGTATTTGCCCAGAGAAGATAACAAAAGGCTTGGGGAGCAGCTGGAGGAGTGACCACATAATACGGCTTGAAAGAGGGAAGGTGAGATTCTAAGCCGCTCTAAAGAGGTCTTTAGTCTTAGAAAGAACTTGCCGGAAATGAATGGGAAGGGAAAGGATGGATGCACCTCCTCGATAAGCAAAGTGTTCCTGAAGACGGGCTGGACGGAGAGTCATGCCGCATGACCTCCTCTAAGACTTCTCACAGAAACGTCTGACGAAAGAAGAGAGCCTGTCTCAACGGGGCAGCCAAGGATGAAAAGTTTAGCGACTTCATCAATTCGCTAAAGGGAAATAGAATGCTGTGTGTCAAGAGGGACCAGATACTTCTGAAAAGTCTCCCTGAGGACTCCTGCCACCGGGGGCACCTGGAAGAAATGGAACATGGCGTGATTTGGCCCCGCCGCAGTCCTGCTCAGCACAGCCGTCCCGCTGCCTGGGCCCTTGCACCAAAGCTCAGGCCATGAGGAGACAACACATGAGTTATCACCATCTGCCCACAATAGGTGCTTTCTTGGGTGGGCGGGAACTTGCTCCCCACCTGACACTCGGGGCTGTGGCTGCTGCCCAGAAGCCAGTCAGTCAAGAAGCTGTTTCTCAGAAGGCTTTTAAGAGTTTGCTCAACAAAGCAGCTCTGATCTCGGGTGTGACGAGAGTCAGGGAGGGCAGTGGCTAACAAGGCTCCAGGAGTGTCCCTGACGGTGAGGAATTCTCAACCAAGCAGCTGGACTGAGGGGCCCCCGTGCAGGACCCAAACAGCAGGCACAAGGGGAACACGGATGAGAGGGCAGCTTTGCATTGCAGTAACACAATGACCATGGCTTCCAGAACAAAGCCCAGAGCCCTTGTGCTCATCACAAAGGCAAGAGCCACTGTAAACCCAGTCGTCAGCTCGACCAGCACTCATCACACGCCGCCTGGGCGCCAGGCACTCTTCTGGGAGCTGGGCACACAGCCATGAATGAAACTTGTTCCTGATTCGAGAGACTACACTCAAGAGGGGATTGGGGGCTGGAAAAACAATATTTCAGTCAGTGATTAAGTGCAAGGAAACCTACAGAAAGCATAATTATGAGGTGGCAGGTTGGTGTCATTACGTATAGAATGGTCCAGAGCTCCCCTAATGAGCGGATGACTGAACAGGAAGATGCCTGGAAGGAACATGCTCCCTAGAAAGGTAGAAGCAACGCACTGAGATTGCAGAGCAGCGGGGGCAAAAAGCTGGGGTGTACAGGGAGGCCTGTGAACCACGCTCTCAGCAGATGAAAGCCTCTGAGCTCCTATTTATCTTTAAAGCTCCCCTGCCTGCTGGGTGGGGAGCCCCCGGCAGGGAGAATGAGTGGCTGGAAGGCTGGGGCAATAAACTGGTGTGTGGCAAGGAGGACAAGGGGCAGTGGGAGCAGAGGTGGACGGGCCTGGATTCTGAATCTCCTTAGGGCAAGACCACCAGGCTGTGCCAGTGGAGCAACATGTGGAGTTAAGGAGAGGACCAGCGTGTCCACCGTGTGGCCCTCTGCAGGCACCGAGGCTTGGAGCCAACAGCAGGTGAGTGGGAGGGGAGAGCAGGCATGTGGTGCCTGAGATAGGGTTTGGATTCTCCTCTCCTGGGCACGTATGCAGCAAAAGTCACTTATAACATGTATCTTGCTCTGGGCCGGGGGGCACACCATTTTGTAACAGGCTCAGCGTTTTGTTCTGAGTCGGCAGCAGCGTAGCCAACCTATCCAAGAAGAAACAGGAGCATCATGGAGAACAGCGATCGAGAGCAGAGGCTCCGGCCCAGACACCATCAGCCACTGTCTGGCTGACAGTAAACTTGGGCAATTCCTGTAACCTCCACCCTCTGGTCTCCCCATCTGGACAATGGGCTAACAGAACCTGTGCCTCACACATCTGTCGTGAACACTGAGTGAGTTAATGGAGGCAAACATCACTGAACAGGAAACGGTAAACTTACTCTATTGAGAGACAGAAAGATGGATGGATACATATGTACACAGAGCTGTAACATTCCCCCAGGAATCCACTCAGCCGATAAGCAAACCATCCTGCACTTTTCAAAGGAACCAGACCCTTACCTACCCTGGATGCCCACCAAACACTCAGCCTGAAAGGATGCAGAGGCTACAGAGCTGGAAGAGCAAAGACGTGAGGCAGACAGGAGGAGAAGCGGAGGAAGAGAAGGGGGGAGAGGAGGAGAGGTGATGAAGGAGGAAGGAGGGCAGTGGGGCAGGAAGAGGAGAGGAAAAGAGTACCAAGGATTGAGCAAAACCAAAGAAAACCAACCCAACTGAATCAGCAAGCCCCTCAAAGGGCAGGCGAGAGCCACTCCTTCCCATGTAGGCAACGGGGTGGTAGGGATGAGCCACCCACCCTGACGCCCCAGGTATCTGAGAGCACAGGTGGCTGGTGCTCACCTGTACCGCACACTTGAACCACAAGTGGGACCACTGAGGTCCCAGAGCCTCCCAGTTTGAGTGCAACCAGCAGAGGGCGTTCTTCTGGGTGTCACCATGAAAACTGCCAAGACTCACCCCACACACCTCACTTCTCAGCAACCTGAGGGTTACTGAGGACACACATGGCCCTGGCTACAGCTGGCAGGCCAGGAGAATGTCCAGAAAGGTGGTTGCTGGCAGGCTGGTGTGGTCAGACACGCCCCAGGGCCCGAGCAGCTTGGACCAGGCTGCAGCCTGCGCACTAGACTATCAGTGTGCCTGGGGAGCAAGCCCATCGAGTTCTGCTGCTCTGGGTTCTAGCCCCATGCCTTCCCTCCTTGTCACTAAGGGCAGCAGGATGTGCCCACGCAAAGGGACAACTTCAGGAAAGTTACTCCCTGAGCCAAGAGGCAATGCTCCTTTGTCCCTTGCTGGCACACTGTCAACTCTTTCTGCTCCCACCCCAGGTCCGCACGTACCGTAAGCGGCTCGCCCTGCAGCGCCTGCAGGATGAAGTTGCTGACGACCCGGCCGTCATTCATGTGCATGCGTGGCCCAAAGGTGTTGAAGATCCTGGCCACTCGCACTTCAACACCTTCCTGGAATAGCAGAAGAGGAAGGGAGATGCAGTTCACTTCGTGTTTCTGGGGCCTGGCCCATACAGCAAGTCTGAAAATGTCTGGCTTTTTGCTCCCAGATGAGAGTGGCTTTCTGGTTCTGTCTACATAATGCATTTACTAACAAATCTGAAAACTGGACACAGTTACACCAAATCCAAATGTGTCCCCGATCCCACCACCAGGCCACCGGCATCAACCCTCTGGCAGAAAACCTGCAAGGTGGCTAAACAGTACAAGGGGTAAACATGTTTGGAGAAAAAAATTTTTCCCAGCAAATGAATATCTATCTCCCAAATAGGACCATGCTATGCATAGTCCTTTATAATCTTCATCACATAGTATTTCCTGCAGGTTTATCCGTCAATAGTGATTTAAATGTCAGTGAATGTTTAATAGCTGATTTGAAGAAAAACAAGCAAATACTTTATCCTGGAAAAGGAGGGACATGCAGGTATTCTTTTAAAGAGCGACACTGTCTTACACTCCCAATCTGTTCCACTGGAAATCTAACCTGTTTTGGTGAAAACCTAAAGATAATCCTGCATGCCCTATATGCTAGTAGCTAAAAGATCTGGAAAGATACATGCCAAAATTATTTAGAATGTCTATCTTTATATGGTCGGATTACAGGTGCTCATTTTCTTCTCTGCTTTTTAAATCTTTCTATTTTTGTTCCAATAAATATGTATTACTTTTTTAATCAAGAAAAGTATATTTTCAAATCTGTAATCAGAAAAGTATATTTTTTAATCCCCAAAAGGCTTCTATAAACTATCTCATGCAGTTCTTAACTTCACAGGCTATTTTTTCATGAATCAAAAAGTTAAGTGTTTTGGGGCACCTGAGGGGCTCCGCTATTTAAACATCTGACGCCTGATTTCTGCTCAGGTTGTGATCTCATGGTTAGAAGGTCAAGCCCCATGTCAGGCTCTGTGCTGGGCATACAGCCTGCTTGAGATTCTCCCTCTACCCCTCCCCTGTGCTCATGTGTACTCTCTCTCTCTCTCTCTCTCAAAAAAGGTCAAATGTCTTTATTACACCCTGAATTAGTGGGCTTTCACAGAGTCTGTGTCTCTAATTTGTTTCACCCATTAAACGACAGACACGTATTTCCTGGGCGTCTGAGGGCAGGCAGGATGGCAGTGGGAGGCTCAGAGGCCCGTGTGCCCTCCAGCTCCACATACTCTCACTGAGCCGCACCATACCTGGGAGAGAAACATTAGGTACCTCACAGGGGAATCATGAAAGGGAAGCCGATCCCTATATAACCCTTGGCATGGGCCTGGCAGCCCAAAGCAGTAGTTGCTACTCTGTTGACTTGACCAGAAAGCTCTTATCTTTTCTAATTCTACTGCCTCAGATCTAGCACAGGCTGGGAGCCAATGGACCCTCCGCCCATGGCACTGATTAAGCACAGACTTCACCACAACTGGAATGAGTGAGAGGTGATGAGCTGCAGTGTCCCAAGGGCCCATGTGACCTCCCAGTGGCTGGAGCCACCTGGCTGGCCACCTCTGCTCACAGCAGCCTCATCTCTGTCCCAGCTGCTAGACAAACATTAGCAGTTTTATTTGCACCAAGATTCGAAACTGTTGGGAAGCACAGACCCAGCACACAGCTCACCTCTAGAAACCAGAAGTCTACCTTTTTGCAAACCTCCCAGCAAAATATAATGCTCACATGAGGTACTCAGAGCTTTAG
Source organism: Hyaena hyaena (assembly GCF_003009895.1). Taxonomy (NCBI): domain Eukaryota; kingdom Metazoa; phylum Chordata; class Mammalia; order Carnivora; family Hyaenidae; genus Hyaena; species Hyaena hyaena. Next base: position 613,079 of record NW_024081397.1, read on the forward strand.
GATAAAGGTATGAGCTATGAGCTATAATTCTAGGTCCAGGAACAAATCAATTCTTTCCTCACTGAACTAACCAGAGAATAATTCCAAAATGAGGTAAGGGGGAGAAAGAAGCAGAGATGTTGATCTCAGTAGAAAAGAACTCCGAAAGTATCCACTTGCATTTAATGTTAAGATGAGGAAAGAATCAGAAGTGGATGGATATCATGTTATTCTAGGAAAAGACTGGAAAAACTCAGCAAATTTAAAAGAGTCAAACCCATGTGCCCAGCAGGGGGAAGCTCAATGGGCTATGTAAGGTTTGCAACAAATCAGATGCTTTTGTCCTCTGGTCTTTATGCTCGGGAACCACCTTCCACAACAAGGCCTTATAAAAGCTGTGTCCTTACAGACATGACTGGCCAGGATGTAAAGGAGCCTGTTTGTTTTGGTTTCCCCATTTGGATCATAAACTTAGGTGCTAAAGCACAATGCTTCTGGATAGGTGTGGTTGCCAGGATAGCCACCTCGCCTTTCCGAGAATTCCAGCTCTCAGACACGAAACAAACAGCTTTCAAATGAAATCAACATAAACCCCAGGCTCACACAACTTAAGACCTGCTCTCCTCTTGTGCAGTGGCTCTGGAGTTTGCATACTGCCTCATCAGGACACAAAGGCCACCCCCACTCTGCACGCACAGTCCCGCAGCCCTCATCCCCCGTGATCCTGTGGAGCCTCTGAGTGGGAGGGTGGACAGTCAACAGATACTTCCATGGCTGCTTACGGTGGCAGCCTGGTGGGTGGACACATACACACCTTGGAGGAAGGTATAATTATTCCCCATCTCAGACCTGAGCAAAGGGCCAGTGTCTGACACAAAGCCTAATTCCCTGGATGAAACCCCAGAAGGTGCCTACCAGGGTGTGATGCCTCTTCGGGCAGACCCCCTCCGGAGGACCAGTGAGCAAATGCATGCACACCCAAGGACAGGGTCGTGGCGACTACTGTGCTGGTGCATGACTTCCTGCCATGGCGTGTTGCAGGGTCTCTGCACACGCACACACAACAGTGGTCTGGAAAAGGCAGTGCCGAGTCTTTAAGAATGGCTGGGTTTCACTGTGTCCGTGGTTTTGTCCTGGGTGGGGATCGGAGTCATTCACTTATGACCCCAAGCATCAGGAAGTTTTTATCAAGCATCAGGGTGACTCCTCCAAGTCTGAGTCACAGCAACACAAAACCAGTAGAAACTTAAAGAGAAGACAATGCTCAGGGCACCGCCCGAGTGAGCATGGCCTGGCTGCAATAATATACAACCCCAGATGGTAAGCTGGCATCAGGGGTCTTCCCCTACTTCTAGGGCCCAAGAGGGGTCAGGAGCTTAGGCAGGCCTGACTGATCAGTCAGTGGTAACCCAAGAGATATAGTGAAGCAACAAAGATTTTCCCTCCCCAACTATCTCCTGAGGACAGAAATGCTGCCAGCAGGGAGTCAATAAGCTCTCCCTCAAAAGCTCTCTTGTAAAATGCAATCATTCCTTGGCAACTACTGTCACCAGCTACTGAACAACGCAGCAGGATCAGTCACTGTCCTTGCCGACGGCAGGCGCCGGAGGACGAACACAGAAGCCCTGCTTCAGGAGAGCAGGTGCTAACCAGAGCTGACCATCTGCCACCTGCTCCGTGGTGCAGACAGCCTGCTGGGAAGGACGTACTGAAGGCAGGGATGGGGACCGAAGAAATAAGACGTGCTCTCGGGTACGATGGGCCTGGATCTGTGATGCTTCCATAATCCTCCTCATGCCCCTAGGAGGAGTGCACACACGTCCCAAAAGCAATAGGACAATGAGGCCCTGAACACTGACCTAGGTAATTCCCCTACGGCCTCTCCTAAATGCATCTTGAGGGGCTCTGCTTCCTTCTTGGGCAGAGGATGGAGGCTGTTACAGAACACAGGGCAGTCGTGCTGAGCAGGGTTCTCCCTAGTGCTAAAAAGTTCCAATTCGCTGTCAGTTGTGGCAGAGGGAGGAGGCCACACAAGGTCAGGGGTGGCAGCTATGTGTCTGCCTGGCAACCACCCTCAACAGCCCTACTTTGTTCTTAATGATCAGTTCAGAGTGTTCACGGTGTAGCACACGGTGAAGCCAGGAGGGGTAAGGACTACTCTGCCAGTTTTCAGGTGGGACAGGCGGGTGTGGAGGGCTAGGCGCCCAGCGAGTGAGCCGCGGAGTCAGGAGACAAGCCAAGGCCAGTACTGGGCAAGTCCAGGCCATGGGTCCTGACCCCTACGGGGTGAATACTACCTTCAAACATTTGACTCATAAGCCACTTGCTGAATACATGTTTTTCAAACTAAAATATACATACCATTTAATTTTTTAAATTAATGTCAGAAAATAAAACCCTAAAGGCCACTGGACTAGAAGATTTCTGAGTTTTCAGTCTTTCTGCTCAGCCAATCTATGGTTTTATGAATGGTGGCTTGTTTTGCAGACCCAGCCCCGTGGGTGGGCCACAGACCCCAGAGAGTCAGATTCATGTGGGGCCGTGCGCTCAAATGCACTGACCACAGCGAGCGGACAAGTCCCCACATTAAAAAGTCCCCATATTTATAAAACTGCTGCGTCCAAGTGCACAAAGAAAGCGCACCTTAATTCCACCCTGACAAGTTCAAAGGACAGGTTTCCCCTTGGAGCCGAAAGTAGAGCGTTCCTATGAAACCCTTCATAAGCTGGAATGACATAAAACAAGGAAGCTGTTACCATAAATTTATATGGGAAAATATTTGAGCATTCCCAGACCCCAAAAGTAACCTCTCTCCAGCTTTTCTGCTACCCAAGGACACACCTTGGTAATGTAACAGAATAAACTGAGACAAAGCCCAGATGGTCACGGACACAGGTCAAGGCTCTGGCACCTGGCATGATGCCGAGATGCTGTGTGTGGCTCCCGGGCAGGGCACTCGGGGTGCTCACGGCCTCTGTAACGGCTCCCTGCAAAACCAACCCTGAATGCTATGTTTGCCTTTCACATGTTTTTGTAAAGGCGACAATCCATCTCATTCCACCCCCTGGAAGAAGACTCTTGGGAGCTTCTCTTTCTGTAAAGGATGTGCCCTGAAAAGTATACATGCAACAGATTTTTCTGGGAAGTCAGGCTGTATTTAGAATACGTTAGCATATTTCCATACATGAAAACAAACTCAGGATTCTGGGACTCTTTTGGAAAAGGGAAAATCTTCCTTTAGATCTTTAGAGAAAGATCTCTAAAATCTTTAGACAAGGATTATTCATGCCTTTTTTCATCTTGATTATGTTCTCCATCCGTATCTATTGGATTTAGAGTAAGATACAACCACATACCATATGGGGTCTTCACAATGAAGTGACAAATGACACTTAAGAGATGTGTCATGAAAAAAACACATAAGAGTTTAAGTTATTAAAATAACTAAGTAAAGAAGTGACAAATGACACTTAAGAGATGTGTCATGAAAAAAACACGTAAGAGTTTAAGTTATTAAAATAACTAAGTAAAAATATACCAAAGGATGATGGTTATCCTTCTCTCTCATTCTTTTTTCCTTTGTTTCCAGGCAGACAGCATAAATCGTACACCTAAAGTTTTGAATCTATCTTGCTATCTTGAAAGGCTGAATATTTAGAACTACACACTGGCAATGTCACAACACAGCTCCTTATTGGCTAACCTCACTGCTACGGAGCGGCTGGGAATTCCAGAGCAATGCCGCGTGGGCTGTCAGCCTGGGTGTCCCCACTGGCTGTGTGTTTCAGAGGAGCACCGACGCCCTCGGACTGGGAGCTGCACCTTCTCTCGCTCGGCCACGCTTCTTCAACTGCAGTGCCCCACAAGGACCACCAGGCAAGGGCCAAGGAGCATGAGCTGCCACTAGTGTGGGTTCAGACTGGGCTTACATGCTGGGGAGCTAAGAACAAGTTTTATAGCCCTCCCTTCCCATCTGCAAAATGGGCTACCCACCCCTACCTCAAAGGTGTCATGGGATTGACAGGAGATTAAACAGACTATGCCCTACAGGCTAAGCCCTAACAGAGGCCAGCACACCACAGGTCCTCAAAGCCCCCGGGGTCCGGCTCCTCTGCACCACCCAGTACAGGCCGGCTGGGCAGCACCTCCAGACAGTGGGGTACTGTGCTGAGCACTCAGTGTCCACAAGAGCTATATCTACTAAGGAAGCACAAGCAGCAGCAAGGTCAGAGTTCTGAAAATCAGTCACTTGGGAGCGGGAACCCCAAAGATGGCCTGATTTGTCGCAGACCAAGCCATACCAGGAGGGGCCAACCCAAAATGGACAGGAAGTGTCCGACCTACTCTCTCTGGCAGCTAATATAATAATGCCAAGTCAAAAATTTTTACTAAGGTCTTAAATGTTTACATCCTTCACAGTCTTCACAGGGTGGTGTTTATTTTATTTGTTTTGTCCTTATTTTTATCTATGGATGGGATTTCAGGTAACAATGTTTCTTCCTTCCTGCTCATCTGTGTTTTCTCATTTTTTATTCCTGGCCCTGCCTCCTGCCAGAGCAGGAACACAAAACACTTCTCAACGGCAGGAAATGCTCCCATGTTCCTCTCCTCCTCCTCAACAAGGATTCCAACTAAGAAGGGAGAGAGAATCCCAAGGGGGCCCAGTCATGGGCCCAGGCTCTCTCTGCAAGGGAACAGAGTTATCTGTAAGGCATATAGTAGAGGGGTGATGGTGGGAAGCCCATGTTGTGCCTTCTTCACAGACCCCTCCAAACTCGGGGAAGGCCAGTGACCTCCGCCCCAGCCCAAGGCCCTTGGCTATGCTGTCCACACATCAAGAGGCATGACCTCCACTTGTCTGCTGCGGCCGGCAGAACCACACATGACCTTGCCACCCAGAGACATGGCTACTCCCTGACATAATTGCCACCCCACAGGAGCAGGAGCAGTGTGACAGAGGACGGCAGTTGCATCACGTCTGCTTATGAGTCCCAACTTGCCACAAGAGGCATGTGCTATTTCCAGATGACAGTGACCCTAACACTCATCCAGACACAAGACCTTGGACAGGTGTGCTCAATAATGTGATGGACACTGTAGTCCAAAGGAGTCTGGGCAAATCTACAGACTACTAGGTGCTGTTGGCCTAGAACTCAAGCTTCTCAAAAGCACAGAGCCTTCCTTCTACAGGGCATTCTCAAACCTAGTAACAGAACACGAAAGTAATCCACACACTGTTCCCACAGGTAGAGCCCCTTGGTGTCCCATTGAGAAGCACATGATTAACTTGACCATGGATGTGACTCATCCATACAATATTCACCTGCTGAGGCCTCAGGAGTGTGAAGCACATTCCAGACATTCCACAGTAGAGGCATCATTCAAGTGAGGGACTGTCCTTCACCAAGACAGCCCCTGCAATGCAGGGACACCTTCTTGCTCTTATCAGGGACACTTAGGCACACAAGGGGCTTCTAATGGGAACATGAGTTTACAGTTTTCAGGGCAAGGCTACCTGTCCGTTAGCCTCTCAAGACCTCTGTGAGCAGAAATGTAAATGCTGACAGATCCAGATTTATCTAGATGCTACTTTCCTGAGCCCATGCCCCGGATGACATGCATGGATGCAATGGTAGTTTGTGTTTGAAATGAGAACCCTGACTGGTATGAGGGTGTGCATCACAGTTCCTGGCATACAGTTGGTGCTCAATAAATGCTGGCTATATTATTACTATTACAATTAGCAGGAGCTCATACCTTGGGGAAACAGCAATTCCCTATAGACTCATTAGACTCATTTAATAAAAACCAGGAGTTCAATTAAAATGTCCTATTTGCCCACCAGCTTTAACCTATATAAAAATTCACTAAGAAACACCATAAGAATGAAAGCAAAAGAAAACAGTTGAGAAACACAAGTCTTCAAACTCCTTATGCAATAAAATGCAATACACACTCCTCAAGAATGCAGGTTAATTTTCTCAAGTACCAACATATCGAGATATTGAGACCATCTTAAATTGTGGGGTCAAGGTATTCTGGACTCAAGAAGGAGAAAGTTATGCCCTTTCTCTGATTGCTTCTTTTTTAAAAAATCTTTTTAAAAAAAATGTATGTTTATTTTTGAGAGAGAGAGTGAGAGAGCAAGCATGAGCAGAGGAGGGGCAGAGAGAGGGACAGAGGATCTAATAGCACAGAGCCCAATGTAGGGCTTGAGCTCACAAACTGTGAGATCATAATCTGAGCCAAAGTCTGACGCTTCTGAAGACTGAGCCACCCCAGCGCCCACTGATTAATGTTTCTTAAAATAAATAGATAATACAAGCCGATTGCCCAAAGTAGCTTAGAAAGCAATTAGTTTTGCTTCTCGCTAAGAAAAAAAGAGAATACCTACATCGGCAGAGGTTATTTTATGGGTCTTTAATGATGGTATTTCATGAAAAATATGAGGATAAAAAACTTCCTGACAACTCTCCTCTGAAAAAAAAAAAAAAGATATCATGGACACTCAGCACCAGGCACGGTGACACACATCTCCCCTTGTGCAAAGTGCATGGCCATCTGAGCTCGCCTGCTGCTCCCAGGGACAGCCACTTGAGTCCTGGGAGTATGGGCCATACTTGTGGCTACAGTCCACAATGAGTGATGCCCATATCCCTCCCTCTACTAGGGGGCATGTCTGGGAAGACTTCAGAAAGCTGGCTGAAGCTCAGGGACAGTGACCAAGGAAAGGACAGACTAGCCTGGGGTCTTGCCTGGAGGCAGAGCCGGAGTGGGAGCCCAGGCCTTCCACCTCTCAGTCTGCAGCTCTTTGGGCTCCAGCACATGGTGAGCAGATCTGCCCCGTGACACCATCCATGGGAGAAACTCCCAGCACAGCAACGAGTAATTAAGGCAGGAAACAGTGGCAAATAAATATAAATAATAATTCCTAAAGAAGTTCAAATTAAAGCAATAACAAATTCATTTTTATACCTACTAAATAACTCAAAAGAAAAGTAAACAACAACAAGAAAAATAAACTTCACGGATTTGATGCTTTCAGGCAAATAAAAGCACTTGCTAACTGCTGGTGGGCAGTTAGGCAATAAAGAAATGTACCGTTCATAGCCATGCAACAGCATTCCAAACCAAAGAATGTATCTCCAGGAAATAGTTTTTCACAAAGGACATACACAGGAAAAGATGCTGATAACACTATTAATTTATAGTAGTGGGAAACTAAACTTCCCCAGCAGCCACTTAATCACGCCATTTCTTTCCTGGATGGCACTTTGCCTTTGATGGGACAGGCGTGCCACGTGCTACCCCCCAGCCCCAGGATGCAGTTTGGTACCTGCTTCATGTAGGCATAGCACATGGTCTCGGCAACGCGCTTCCCTTCGTCGTAGCAGGCTCGGGGGCCTATTGGATTCACGTGGCCCCAGTAATCTTCACTCTGAGGGTGGACTTCAGGATCTATGAGTGCGGGAAAGCGAGACCATGTGCTCATCAAGCTCATACGCGTTATGAACAGTGAATATTTATGATTCAAAGACTCTCTAGAAAGACCAGGGTCAACATGTACAAATGCAGACACCCAATCAATGTTGCACTGTCCACTCTCTAAGTCCAGTGGGAAGCGCTACTCTTCCCTCTCATATTAAGGGCAGTGCTTTTACAGGGTAAGAAATAAAAGACCAAGGTCTCTCAACTGCAAGCCTTTCTCTCTCCTGTAAATTGTTCTTTTTAATTAAAAAAATTTGTTTTAATGTTTTATTTATTTCTGAGAGAGAGAGACAGCATGAACAGGGGAGGGTCAGAGAGAGAGGGAGACACAGAATCCAAAACAGGCTCCAGGCTCTGAGCTGTCAGAGTGTCTGAGCCCGACACAGGGCTCGAACCCAGGAACCATGAGATCATGACCTGAGCTGAAGTCGGACGCTTAACCAACTGAGCCACCCAGGCGTCCCTCCTGTAAATTGTTCTTAACACTTAATTATACAAGCTGTAATTAAATGCAATCTATGTGAAAGGATATATGGTTCAACTTTATATTTATAAAGCCTGTACGTACTGAAATAATTTCAAGAACACCTCTGTGGAACAGGAGGACTTCTCCATGTGCCAACAACCCTAGAACAGATGCGAGAGCCTCAATGAAACATTAGTACCCTGGTCTGTGTAGGTGGAAGGATGGAGCATCCCTAAGGCACATGAATGCTTGTGCCTTTAGCACACATTTTTTATATCCAAACTCTTGTTTTCCTGGTGTGTAAATCAATCACATTTTAAGATGTGCCAAAGGAACAGACTAAAGAAATCTAGTAACAAATTCTTTTTTAATACAAGTGTATTTTTGGGAATGTGAATACCTCATTTATATGGTACACCAGGAACTTTATACAGCCATATGACAAGATGTGTAAATCTTTGCCAAGAAACCTGGACAATGTACAGGAATTCTGTGTTATAAATTCATCTCTTGCTTATCCTATAGCCAAAATCTGACTTCAGCTCATGGATACAGAGTCATGAATACACATGGGCCCGAACTGACAGGCCAGCCCCCTTTAGAAGGTGCCTCCCACTGCAGTGTGGCCAAATCAAGGTGCAGGTTCAGACCTCTCTATCCACTACTGTGGTTTAAAATTCTCTTAAGAAGGGGGCATATTTTTACTGCGGGATGAGAGAAGAGGTTTGTGGCAAATGCTCCCTGAGAGAAGAAAACCAGTAACTTAATTTCACACAGATGTTAACAGATGATTGACACCAGGCCTTTTCTGGGAATTTCTGACAAGGGCCAGGCGAGCTAGACTCCTCAGAGACCATCATAAATTTGGCAAATGGTAATAAACAGGACCAGGCACACGCATGCATCTGCCCCTTGATAGGCACCCCTGGGCTGAAGTGTCCAGGATGCCCAAGGTTCAAGACACCAGTTTAAAAAGTGCCCACACTTTGGTTTTTAAAAAACATTTTTGTAATGTTTTTCTTTATTTCTGAGGGAAACAGCGTGAGCAGGGGAGTGTCAGAGCAAGAGGGAGATACAGAATCTGAAGCAGGCTCCAGGCTCTGAGCTAGCTGTCAGCACAGAGCCCGACACAGGGCTCGAACCCACAAACCATGTGATCACGACCTAAGCCAAAGTCAGATGCTTAACCGACTGAGCAACACAGGCACCCCAAAAGTGCTCACACTTTGTTATAAAACTAAAGGTCTAGAGTAAAAATTGATTTCCAGTTAGTCTCCCCTTCTCAGCATTTTGTGAGGCTAACACACCAAGCATCTACTCCACAAAATGTCAGTTTACTACACTATTCAAACATCAGGGCAGACTAGTTAACACCCTGATGTTACTTAAGAACCCTAAAAAACACAAGCTGTCATCAAACGTGCAAACAGTAAATAAAGTGAGAGGGGGGAAAAAAGGCTGCACAGGGAAAAGATGTCACTGTGCCCTTCTGGGCCAATAAGAGGAGTACCTTTATATCTGAGACATTTAAAAAGATTTAGCCCTTTGAGGAGCGCCTGGGTGGCTCAGTCGGGTAAGTGTCTGACTCTTGATCTCAGCTCAGGTCATGATCTCACCATTTATGGAATCAAGCCCTGCATCAGACTCTGTGCTAACAGTGTGGTACCTCCTTGGGATTCTCTCTCCCTTTCTCGGTGACCCTCCCTTGCATGTGCTCTCTCTCTCAAAATAAATAAACTTAAAAAAAAAAAAAAGATTCAGCCCTATGGACTGTATCAACACCACTCCTCTTATGATATGTAAAGCTCATCAGAGGAAGTGGAGGGGAATCATCCAGGGCCCTATAAAGGGAAAATGACCCCTTTTGAAGTCTTGCTACAGGAAAAAAAACAGGGAGGCGAAATGCAAATCCACTCAGCTGTCTGTTCTAAAAGCAATGAAGGGAACAGGTAGGGGGTGGATGCTTTTAACTGCCAAGATTTCATTTTCATTGGGATTACAAAGAACAGAACTGCACTTAGTAGATTTTCTTTTTCTAGAATTTTTTTTTTCACTTGGTTGAAGGAAGGAAGGAAGGAAGGAAGGAAGGAAGGAAGGAAGGAAGGAAGGAAGGAAGGAAGGAAGAACATCTCTTCCTATTTTGCCCCTTCACTTCCTCCTTTCTCTGTCCAAAACAGTAACGTGAAGTAGATAAGTTACACATCAGGGTCTAGCTTCCATTGCTTCCACGATGCCGTTCTTCACAACCCTGCACCGGTTGGTTTGGGGCTGAACAGAAATCCATAAGAACCTGAACCTGCAGCCGTCACCCCACTCCTAATGCAGGCCTGCTTAAGAGGCCTGGAGGGGAGGTAAAGTGCTACAGGTTGGCCAAAAAGGCTCATGAGTTTTCTGGCACTCCCTACTTGAGATTCTTCCAGAAGTCATTATACAACAGGTGAGGCAATCAGTACGTTTCTCTCTGCCAGGCAAGCCAAGGCCAACCCCTGAGCTCTCCGCAGGTCAGGCTTGGCATCTACTGCTTACACTGAAGAAGAATGCTCCAGCTAACCCAGACCGAAACTCCCTACTGCATGATTTCTGAGGTCCTTTCAGAGCCGAATGGGAAAAGCCTCTCTGTGGGTTCGTAGACGGCAGGCCCTTCTTGGCAAGGTGACATGAAACAGTCACCCAAGGGCGTTCAGCAGCGGGAGGAGAAGGGGTTTGTCCCACAGAGGGCAGACCACAGGTGGCTGACGGGTGGCCTCTCCACTGCCTCGTGCACAAGGAGAGCGGGCTGGACCATCTTACATGGGGAATCCAGCACTCATTTTTGATTTCTTCCTCCCCCAAGACAGTCCCGTGGGCCCAGAGCCAGCACCGAAGTGGAAACCTCACCACTCACCTCCATACACCTCTGAGGTGGAAGCCAGGAGCAGGCGAGCACCGACTCGTTTTGCCAGCCCTACAGAAAGCAAAGATATGATCAGAGAAGCTGACACCCTCAGGGAAACAAGGTAATTACAGAAGTGCACGCACATTTTTGTAGCCAGTTTATGCAAGTTTTTAGTATTAATTGTATCTGACCATCTGCGTCCTGTGCACCATCCACTCATATTGCATCTACGTTGGAACCAAAAACAAAACAAAACAAAACAAAACATAACAGAAAAACACAAATGAAGCCTCAGAAGCACAGTATTTAGTTGGACACTTGTAAGTGCAGGTGCAGGAAGGGCCAAATGGAGAATCTGTTACTTTGGTAAGGTGTGGGCTTGGGGCTACCACCAGTGGGCAGAAGACAAGGCTGTTCTCATGTCCAAGGACTTCCACAGTCCTCCCTGCGACGCAGCCCACCTGCCGCCTCCTCGACATGCCCCCTGGCATTCTGACCATGCCCGAGCCGCCCCCCTGGCAGGGCCCCTCTGCCCTGCCCTCCCATCTCTTTCAAGGCTTAGCTGCAATAGCCCCTTCTCCAAAGCAAGTTGTCACATTCCCGTGTGGGGCTCTGAATACTTTCCCGCATAAACCCCTTCCAGGGAGAATAGACTAGAACATCGTGTTCTGTGGTAGTCATGTAGGTATGGAAGGTCTCCAGATGCTCTCACAAAGTCCCAATGTTCATCAGAGGCCACGGCAGCTGTGTGCCAGAGGCCCATCACCCTTCACTTAATCCGATGGCTCCCAAACGTACTACCCCATGGAGCCTTTGGTGCCCCCACGATGGCACCAGATCCAAGGTCCACCTCTGCCACACACCCAACGCTGCATGCATGCACGTGGTGGGGCAGGAGTCCAGCAAGGTGTCCGTGAAGTGCTGGGGGAGGGAGCCGGGTGTGCACACACAACCTGTGGGCACTTCTGGAAGCAGCCAGGTGACACAGAGGGCCCTGGCGTGTGGGGCCTTGGGGTGTGGGAGCACCGGGGGAGGGAAGCAGGGAGCTGTGAAGATGCACAAGAACAAGAGAACAGGGCTGGAGATCATCTATGCAAATGCCACAATGCACTGGAACAAAAACATGTCAAAAAGGGACGTAGCAGGATATGGAATGTACAGGCTAAGGCTACCAACACCACAGGTCTGTCTCCTTCACTGCTATTTCGGCCCTGGAAGTCTGCCTAGGGGATCACAGTACCACATCCCTGCACAGATGCAACAGTAGCAGTTTCAAAAGGAAAGACCCCCGGGGGTTTTTGTTTTTGTTTTTTTTTTGTAATAAACTTTTGGGGTAATTGTAGAGTCAAATGCAGTCATACAAGTCAACACAGAGAGACACTGTGTACCCCTACCAAATTCCCCCGAAAACTAGAGTACAATATCACAAGCAGGACACTGACATGGATACACCTGGGACCCAGAGCATCTCCATCATCATGAGAACCCATTGGCGGGGAGCCAGCAGAGCCCCACCTGTGCTGTTCTAGTGACCGGATGTTTACACAGGGACTGGGCACAGGGGTCTCATCTTGAAGAAGCCGAGCACAGGCCCAGGGAAGTGGGGAGCCACAGAGAGGGAAGGGCCCCACCAGGAAGGGGCCAGGTGGGGTTCACTGCATCCTGTCTCAAGTGCAAAGCGATTAATGACAGCACCTCTCTCCATCTGGAACATGAAGTCTCTCTTGAGTCTTCGCAGCCTAGTGACTGTGCGCCACCTTCAGCTTTTGTCCTGTCATTCCTGAAAGGAGTTTACCATTCCTTCAGGACTTCTAGGTCCAATCTCGCCCATGGCCCAAGACTCCCCTCTGCCTGGAACTCTTAACAGCACTTCACTGGCACCTCCCTTTGGGAGCATTCCCTTCCTCCTCAGTGTCACTGGTGCCTGGGCTCATGTATTACCTCCTCCAGGAAACACCAAGTTTCCTGGCAGAAGAGACTAAGGACAATCGTTAGCTGAAACAGGACAGTGCCTGGGCACAGTGCCTGCACAATGGATGCTATCTTCTTAAACGTCACGTGTTCGGTGGCTTGTCCTCTGTTGTATCTCACTTGGGTACAGAGGAGGTGGCTGGGGCGGCAGAGGGAGTGTGATGAAGGGTGGGAGCAGCAATCAGTTCTATGGAAGCAGGGACCCTGTTCTATCTGGTGACCAGGACAGGGGTTGTAACAAAGGGAACAGATGCCCTTTCTAGACTAGGAGAATGAATCATTTACTTCATGCAGAGCTGGACCCCTCAAACTGTTTAGTCTAAGAGGCCTGAAAACCAGTCTCTGGCTTCCCTTTCAGTCCCTTGTCTCCATGCTTCCCTCAAATAACAATTTAGTGCTGCATTTCCCAAATCCATTTATAGAAGCTGTCTTAAATGTTACCATGATGAAATCCATTTTTCACTTGACATTTTAAAAAGTGGTTCCTTCTTCCCACTTTGCAACTAATCAAAACCCCTAGTTTTTGAAACTTGCGTCAAACTTAAGATGCGTCTAATTTTGAACATCCGTAGGTATGTGTTATCCACAGCTGCCAAACTATGGCATGTTGTGAACATGCACCTATGGCCCCTTTAATGGTGCTCATGCCGTCACCTTCCACTTCCAAGGTGAATCCTGCCGTTCAGTCTAGACTCAGGCACTCAGTTTGGACAACCCCATAAGGTCAGCTGGTCTTCTGCTCCTCCCAGGAGCATTTCTGAAAGCCCCGTGTGTGCAGTTCACACCAACCCAACCTCGGATCAGAGTTGCCAGTGCCTCTTCCAGCTCAGAGGCACACACACCATATATCACAGGGTAAAGTGAAGGAAGGACGCACAGTCACAGTGACAAGTGGCCACTTCCAGGGGATTCAACTGAGGCAGTGCAGACTGGTTACGAGGATTGCGGTGTCCCCGTGACAAACTCTGATGGCTCATAAAATCACTCTGCAAGAGCACATGTCAGGGATGAGGGAGGAGTCTAAAGACTCAGATCAAGCTCTAACAGAACGTTAATGGCCTATGCCTGGGCTTGCCTGTAACATTCCCAACAAGAGCTACGAAATAAGGAAAGGAGAACTTACCTAGCATGTTTAATGTCCCAATTGTATTGGTCTTCAGTGTCTTGATGGGGTTATACATGTAGTTTGGAGGGGAGGCTGGAGAGGCCAGGTGGTATATCTGGTCAACTAAAGGAGACAAAAATGGAAGTATGTGATTTCCATGGGAAACATTAAAAATATTCTGAACTCCTAAGAATAAGGCTGTATGATACAGGCATTTCTGTATCACTGAAATTCTAGTTGTTACTGTTTTATTCTTCATAAAAAGTAATTTGCTTTTGCAATTAGAAGAACTTTAAACAAAAATAGAAAGTCTAATTGTCTGCAACAAAAACACATGGGGGCCTAGTGATCCAGGCCTGTTCTCTAACGAGAGTCAATCTGACTCCAGAGTAGACTGTTTTCTGAGATCTGTCCCAGATACAGCATGCAAATCAGGAGGAAGATCATTTTTTCAGACACTGAATTAAACATGAACATCTAAAGCAAGCAAGGTTTTTAATTTGTAAAACCAATCTGACATAAAAGCATTAACGTACGGGAGGAGATAATCTTTTGCTTTGTTTTCACGTATCTTGTGTACATAAAACCAGACCCCGAGGTGACGGGGGTAGTTTCTGTTTTTCACTGATTATTTATTGAGGATCTGCTTAGTTGCTCATGAGCAAAAAGATACACTGGAAATCAACATTAATAACTCACTGAATGCCTATTTCATGAAGGACATAGGACAAGGGTGGGGATACAATGACAAATCGCCAGCTCTGGGGGTTTCTGGTCTGATGAAGGAGACTGGGCGAGGGGTCTTGCCTTGAGGTGGGCCTGGCTGTGCAGAGAGATGGGCGAGGAGTTCATTCCCGGTCATGCTACTTGGGAGTGGGTGTGCTCTGTACCAGGGATGGGAAAGGGTAAGGCTACAAGGCAAGAGTTTCTGCTGAGGCTCTGAAAGATCTGTGACACGTCTGGTACAGCTACAGCATGTGAGACTTTAAATACCGGGATAGAATCTGGATTTGCACTGATAATGAAGACCATGTAGTTCTGAGCAAGAGACATTATGAGGGCCTAGATTTTGACACTAATCACTAAGCAGCTGATAAAGCATTATAATAATTACCATAATTTTGAGGCTAAAATACCATCATTCCTGTTTTACGTAAGAGATTACGAGGCTTGTAAGTGAAGCAGTTAAATAACGACAATGCCAGGATTTGAACCCAGTTCTATTTTAATCCAAACCCAGAGGTTTTTGAGCATTATATGGTACTGCCATGACTAGAGCTGTAGTTGGGAGGTGTTTTTAAAGCCATGAATGGTGAAATGACTGGGTTCTCATGACTCTGCCATGTATAGGCATTCACTGGGAAATCACCATCCCCACCCTTGCTCTCCAGGGTCAGGAGCACCTGCCACAGAGAGAGCCCCCTGAGAAGCAATATCTCTCCATGAAGTAGCATGTATAGGAAAGCCATCCATTCAGACAAGGAAGTCTGTACTGTGCCATTCCACTTCAGCTCTGGGAGAAAGAAAATATCACCACCATTCACAGAGAGCAAAGGAATGGGGGATCTGAAACACAGCTGCCAAAATGAATCCTCCTTGTACATGGCTCTCCAGCGCCCATTCAAGAGGGCCTACAGGGAACTCCTTGGCCTTCCACCCTCTTCCTAACCAGGGACCACGGCTCTTTAAGGTAAGGCACATTAGTGGCTAGATGTCAGAAACCACCAGCCAATAGGCAAACTGGGAAAAACAGTCCCCATGGTGAATTCTCCAAATCACTTTCTCAGAAAACATCCACTCCCCTCAAAAAATGCCCACCCTCCCCACTGACATCCACTCACAACCTGCTGAAAATCTGACGTGCCCAGGACGGCATGGGAGTCACTGCAGTGCCTTCAGGGGTAGGGGCTATTTCCGAACACTCTCCCACCCAGGGCTGAGAGCTGGATTACAGTTTGTCTTCACAGAACGGGCAGAAGCGATGCCTCCACACAAGAGCAGGATCTCTAGGCTGTGAGCTCAGTCTCTACTTAATTCACCCTAATTATCACAGTCTTTCAAACCCAAGCACACATAGGAGGCTCAGTGCATGTGAGCCACCAAGACTAGGAGAAAGCAGAAGCTTTCTATGGATGGTTCTATGAAGGTAGTATCTTTGGGAAGGGGTTCTAGGTACTGGCTGGCTCATGGAAAAACCTGGTAAGTATATGTTTTTCTGATACCATGACCAACCCTCAAGGGAAGCAAGAACCACATGTAAAAGACTGTAGGCCCCATCTTCTGGATATTTATTTATGAGGCTTCTTTTTTGCCAAGACTATTCCAGAAAAGTCCTGACTTGATTGCTTTAAAAAGTCTTAATTTTGGGGGTGCCTGGGTGGCTCAGTCAGGTAAGTATCCAACTCATGATTTCGGCTCAGGTCATGATCCAAAAGATAAAAGTGATCCATAGTTCATGAGTTCAAGCCCTGCACTGGGCTCTGTGCTGACAGTATGGAGCCTGCTTGGGATTCTGTCTCCCTCCCTCTCTGTCCCTCCTCTGCTTGTTCTTTATCTTTCTCAAAATAAATAAAAACTTAAAGAAGTCTTAATTTTTAGAAAAATGATACTCTGCAACACTATATCAAAATCTCAACAGCGATTTTTGCAGAAGAAAAAAAATAATTCTGCAATTCACATGGAACTTCAAATGACACTGACTAGCCAAAACAATTTTTGAAAAAGAACAAAGTTGGAAGACTTACATCTCCTGATTTCAAAACAGTATAAAGCTACAGTAATCAAAGCAGTGTGTTACTGGCATAAAGACAGACATATAGACCAATGTCTAGAAATAAACCGTTGTATATATAGTTCAGTGACCTTTGATAAGAATACCAAGTCACTCAACGAAGAAAGGACAGTCTCTGTCAGTTGGGAATCTACATACAAAAGAATAAAGTTGCATCCTTATCTTACACTACGTACAAAAATTAACTCAAAATGGACAAAAGACCTAAATGTAACACCTAAAACAATAAAACCTTTAGGAGAAAACAGGGCGAAAGCTTCATGACATTGGATTTGGCAAAGATTTCTTGGACAGGACATAAAAAGTAAAGTTAAAAGAAGCAAAAATAGAAAAATAGGAGTACATCAAACTTAAAAAATTTTTCTGATGGAATCAAAGGACACAATTAACCCTAAAAAGGCAAACTACAGAATGGAAGAAAATATTTACAAGCTATATATATGATAAGGTTTTACTATCCAGAACATATAAAGAACTACTACAAACCACCACCAACAGAATCAAATAACTCAAAAAACGGCAAAGCACTTGAATGGACAATTTCTCCAAAGATGATATACAAATGGCCAACAACCATATGAAGAGAGGTTCAACATCACAAATCACCACAGAAATGCAAAACTACAGTCAGGTATCACTTCACACCCATTAGGATATCTACTATTTAAAGAAAGAAAAAGAGAGAAAACAGAAAATAACAAGCGTTATTGAGAATGTGGAGAGTGGAACCCTTGCACACTTTGGTGGAGACAGAAAATGGTGCAGCCACTAAGGAAAACAGTGTGATGATTCCTCAAAGTCTTAAAAATAGAAGTAACATAAGAGCAGGAATCCCACTTCTGGGTATATGCTCAAAAGAATTGAAAGCAGGGTCTCAAAGAGAAATTTACAAACCCACGTTCATAGCAGCACCATTCACAATGGCCAAGCGGGGGAAGCAACCTAAGCATCCATGGACAGATAAACAGATAAGCAAAATATAATGTGAGCACATGCGCACTCACGCACACAGTGAAATTATTCAACCTTAAAACTGAAAAAATCCTGTCACATACTGACAACATAGTACTTTGAGGACATCGCCCCTAAGTGAAATAATCTGGTCACAAAAAGTAGGATTCCACTTACACGTGATCCCTAGAGTCATCAATCAAACTTAGTAGAATAGTGATTATGGGGGCTGGGGGAGAGGTGTTACGGTTCAGTGCGTGGTGAAAAAGTTCTGAAGAGCTTTCCTAACACAATATGTACAACACTACAGGCTAGCACACTTGAAAAATGGTTCAGATGGTAAAAAACAAAGTAAGATATTTATGAGCAGTAAAAGCAGATGAAAAGAGCATTAGTGGAAAAAGGGTATAACTCTTACTAAATCTGAAGTCAAAATGAATAGTTTTTGTGTCCATACTTTTCGATTCCCTTTCTCTACCCTGGGAATATAAGAGCTAAAAATGAGACTCCCGAGCCACTGCCAGTCATTCAGATTCTCAGTCAATCCGTTATGTATCAGTCACCCGGTGAAGCTTCGGAGTGACAGATGCATAGACCCCTGGCATCCAGGGGCAGACACTCCAGGAGGGGGGACTCTGGACCTTCACAGATACTTTTTAAAATAAATTTTTTTCTTTTATAGTTTATTGCCAAGTTGGTTTCCATATAACACCCAGTGCTCATCCCCACAAGTGCCCTCCTTCATGCCCATCAACCCCTTTTCCCCTCTCCCCCACCTCCATCAACCCTCAGTTTATTCTCAGTATTTAAGAGTCTCTTATGGTTTGCCTCCCTCCCTCTCCTTAACTATTTTTCCCCTACCCCTCCCCTTCTTCTGTTAAGTTTCTCCTGTTCCACATATGAGTAAAAACATAGGGTATCTGTCCTTCTCTGCCTGACTTATTTCACTTAGCATAACATCCTCGAGTTCCATCCACATTGCTACAAATGGCCAGATTTCATTCTTTCTCATTACCATGTAGTATCCCATTGTATATATAAGCCACATTTTCTTGACCCATTCCATAGACAATACTTTAAACGCCATATTTGAAAAATACTAATTTAAAGATAGAACCCATGCTTTTGAAAGACCAATCTTTCTTTCAGAAAACTAAAAAAATACAAAACCTTTTAAAATTATTTATAGTCTGTTAATATGCAAATTTGTTAAGGATATCCATCTAAATAAGAGGAAAATCCTGGGATTGTTTTCTGACCTTATCCCCCACCCCAAGTTATGCAGAGTTGATAAACAGCTGAAAATAAAAAGCAAACAAAGATTTTACTGTGAGAATTGTGAGGTAACAAGACAGGTCTCACAAAATGCCATCATTCTTAGGTAGTTTTATCCTTTCCAGCTTACAGACAGGACCTGTCTGTCCCTGCTCCCCTACAAAGCTCAAGAACACAGGTGTAAGGGGGGGCGCGTGGGTGGCTCAGTCGGTTAAGCATCGGACTTCGGCTCAGGTCATGATCTCACGGTTTGTGGGTTCCAACCCCGCGTTGGGCTCTGTGCTGACAGCTAGCCCAGAGTCTGGAGCCTGTTTCAGATTCTGTGTCTCCCTCTCTCTCTGCCCCTCCTCTGTTCAGGCTGTCTCTCTCTCTCTCTCAGAAATAAATTTAAAAAACATTAAAAAAAAAAAAAAAAGAACACAGATGTAGGTAGCTGACCACTAACTCCACATCCAGGCACTGCATTTCTAATTATTTTTTTTATTTTTTATTTTACTGATTTTTGAGAGAGAGAGGGAGAGAAGAGTGCAAGCATGAGCAGGGGAGGGGCAGAGAAAGAGGGAGAGAGAGAATCCCAAGTAGGCTCTACACTCTCAGCACAAAGCCTAGTGCAGGGCTCGCTCCCATGAACCACAAGATCATTACCTGAACCAAAAATCAAGAGTCAGGACACTTAACTGACTGAGCCACCCAGACGCCCCTGCATTTCCTCTTTATAAAACACCTCATCACACCCCACTGCCTCTCTCAGGACAGAAGTGGGCCAGATCCACATGGAATAAATCTGGCCAGACCTTCAGAGCTGAGTGCCACCCCAGAGAGCACACTCCCACGTGCCTGGAACTTGAGCTTGCTACGTCAGGATTTCTGCTCACGCAGGTGCAGCTGCCACGTGCTCCCCAAAGACCATGCAAATCAAGGGTACTGGTTGTGATCTCACAGAAGAAATCATTCAGCACTGCTTTTACTCTTGAGGTGACAACTTATGCAGTGAAGGAAGGAAGGTCTCCAATGCATCGAAGACTGCAGGAGCAAAGGGTACCCTGAGAGCACATCCCTCGTAAGTTCTGACATCAAATAGAAGATGCAAACATTTCTAATCTGTTCCATCTCCTTCACATATGCAGGATCCAAAATATCTCCTGTAAGGCTCAATTCAGACATGTTTGTGTGGGGAGCCTTCTTGTGGGCTCTGGTTGGAGATAATCACTCTCACCATTGGCTGCCTGTGCCACTAGTTAATTACTGCATTCTGCCTCATCAAGTGCTTCCTACACATCCTTTTCACCAGACGAAAAGCTCACTGAACACTCGAAGCAATCCTTTTTCTTCCTTAGATCACCACACAGCTTTGTTCTCCGCAGGGAGGGCAGCCCGCCCCTGTTAGTTATAAGCACACCCGAATAAAGATTCCGGAGCAGTCCTAATGCCATCAGAATGGCTAGACCTAGGAATTTGCCATGGAAAATAAATTCCCTTACATGGCACCTTGGCCAGGGCCAGTATGGCAACAGTGCTCACTAAAAGTTAACTGAGTGAAGAGAGGAGCCATAGACTGGGGCCTTCTCATCCAAAAGGCTATTCCATCAGCTCTATTGTTTTTTCACATCTGTAGCTTAGCCTGAGTGCAGTTTCCTTTCCCTCTTCGAAATGCTAGTAAGTAGTCACGGGGCCTAAGTGGCCATACTGATGCACTGTATTTAAGAAGACCCTGAAATCCTATGAAATCAGCATTTCCAACAGCCCCTCCTTCCTATGAGAACATGTTCTGCCTGTAACCATTAATGATAGTAACTCTGGTTCTGGTCCTAAAAAGGACCATACAATGGAGGCTGTTGACTAACTATTTGGGTAAGGAATTATGAAGAAGAGAGCAAGGGGGGACTTTAGAAAGAGCATAAATAATCAGAATGAGAGATGCTATGAAAGTACCAATTAATATTAATAATATCAGAACAGCAAAGTTAACCCTCACAGCCCAGAGGGGAAGAAAAGCCCTCAAAAAAATGTCAATTGCCTCGTCAAAATGTACACCAAAAATGGGCATGGCATTCAAAAGTCTAAGTTGAGGGGAGGGAGAGGAAGAAAAAGCAGCAAGAAAGGTATGCCCACTCATTTGCTGGGAGAA
The DNA here is from genome assembly GCF_003009895.1 of Hyaena hyaena. NCBI lineage: Eukaryota > Metazoa > Chordata > Mammalia > Carnivora > Hyaenidae > Hyaena > Hyaena hyaena. The sequence goes on from NW_024081397.1 coordinate 634,108, forward strand.
AAAAGCAGAGAGAAAGGCATGCCCACTCATTTGCTGGAGCTGTGCCTCTGGACTTGACTACCATGTGACCATCTTGCGACCCTGTCATGCTTTCCAGGGCCATGAGCTGTGATCATGGCCAGAAACATAGGAGCCTAAGAAATGAGCCCTAAAAGATTAGCTCGAATTAATGATCAAGGAAGGGAAACAGTAAAGTAAACCAGTGTTTTCCTTTTTCATAGAATTTCCTTAAATAGGTTCAAAACAGCATTCCTGCCAAAACACAGGACATTATTTTCATGCTGGGAAGAGGATGAGCCAAGGGTGGGGTATGGTGGAGGCTTGTTCGGTCCCACTGCGAATTCTGAAAATAATACTGCAACTACACTCACTGCAAACTAATGTTCTATATGGTTTCAAGATGAATTTCACTGTTCCCACAGTCCACACAGATGATACATAAATATAGAAGGAATAAGGTGTAGAAAGTGAATGACTCCTGAGAAACCCCAAATCGTTCAGGTTCCAAGACAAAAAATTGAGTGTGATCTACCAAAGGGGAAATCCATATAAAAGTGGAATGAATGTTTACATCTCCTGGAGGTTTTTTTTTTGTTTTGTCTTTTTTTTTTTTTTTTTTACATAAGTTCCTAGCATAGCCCAGTCCAACCACCTCCCTGTGCCAGAGCCACACCTTACTTGACTGGTAAGGAGTTGCACCCTGAAGCTTTGGAAAAACTACAAAATAAAACAAAAGGCTGGTTCTTACTGTGAACTTGTGCGATCACATAGCATACAGTAGAACCCCATCATAAATATACTCCTTACACATTTTCTTTCCCTGCAGTCAGGCCGGAGCCCCAGCATAAACACTGCACAAGGTGTCCCTCTCTGCAACATGGAACATGCAGCCTAACCCTTGTCCCCCAACACCAGTATTTATGACGGAAAACAGGATCTAAGAATATATGTAATGCTTTAGTGTAAAGACCAAATTTCTCTTGGCACAAAGAACTCAAACAGTGGGATTTTGCCTTCATTTCATATCAAGTAATACTGACTTAATGCAAAGGGAGGTGTGCTTGCCAGAGGTCTGGCTCAGCCCCAGGATCGAAGTTATGGTGAGTGCCGCCACCTGTCAATTTCCCACAGCCGGCAGCCAGCCGCACCGCCTGCAGAACCTCCTATGAGCACTAAGGGGCCACCGTCATAACACCATGGTGAGAACACCTATGATGCCAGAGCTTCCCTGCAGAATTCCCCACGGCTCCATGTTAAACAGAGCAGGGGTCTCGGATCTGCAGCCTCTGCATCTTATGTTTACATTTGCAACAAACACCGCAAGGGAGAAAAAATTTTCTACCTTATAATTCAACAAAAATATTCTAATCAGAACAGCACTCCTCAAATATCTACATCAACACAGACCCGATGCCAATGGCAAACAGAGTTTCCATCCACCTTTCTTAATCAGCTCCGGGGCTTCTGGGTGTGACAGTCCAGCCTCTCTGGTCTTCCCTATCTTGGTGCCCACCCCTCCAGGCCTTGCACAGGATCTCCACACCTGGGTACCAGGTGGGTAACAGGGATCCACGCACGGGCTCCCTCACCTGTACAAGAGGATAATAAATGCCTACTTCACCCATACGTTGAAAGAATGAAATCTGCTAATTATTCACAGTGATTAAAGTAGTGCCTGGAACATGGTGAGTATTCATTAAGTGTTTGCAACTGTCATTTTCTGCTCTCATTTTCCTGGACCTCTTACGAGTACTGCATGTTCTAGAACAGGCTTCCCGTGACGCAATGAACGTCTGTGTCTTTTTCTGCCTTCTATAGAAATGTTGGTCTCAAGGTTCCTGCTGGTACAGATGGTGGACCAGTAAACTGGGACAGCTTCTGGGAGGGGCCCAGGCTGTATACATCAGGAGCCTGGACATGAGTCTAAGACAACGACAACAGTGACTTAGATGTGTACATGGGGCGGCTTTCTCAAGCAAGGTTCATAATGGCCCCATACTTGGAAACCCGCAGACACCTGAGGCCACATCAATAAAACCACAGGAGATTCATATGATGGGGAAGTGCTAATAAAATAACCTTCTGAACATACAGCTTAGTCTAGCCTGTCCTATACATGCTTAGAACACTTACATTAGTCCACAGTTGGGCAAAGCCTTCTTTTTATGAAGTGTTGAATATTTCCTGTACCTTGTTGACCGCTGTACTGAAAGCAAAAGCAGAGAGTGGCTATAAATGTATTAGCTGCTGACCCTCGTGATCACTGGCTGACTAGGAGCTGTGGCCACTGCCACTGCCCGGCATCACGAGAGGACAGGACTGCATGTCCCCAGCCTGGAAAAAGATCCAGATTAACACTCTGAAGCGTGGTTTCCACCGGATACGTACTGGGATCACACCACTGTAGAGCTGGAAAGGAAAATCATTAAGTCGACCATCTTAAGTTGGGGACCGTCTATACATCCATCCTCCTTCAACAGTGTCTGCTCCATTCTGAAGAGCCTCCAGGGTCAGGGCCTGGTTTCCTGTGTGTCTTTAACCCTTGCCTCCACTGTCACAACGCTCTTTCTCTAGACATCCTCCCTTCTCACAGAGCCCAGCCACGGCCACCACCTGCCCGCCAGGCCTCCAGGCGGGCACGAGGGGGCTGCCCCAACCCTGCACCTCATTTTCACCATCTCCACGGCCTGGGATCTCCCTCGCAAAACCCAGACACACCCCGCTACCCACCAACTCCTGCTTCTCCGAAACTTCCTCACGTCCTAAACATATGGGCTAGAAGAAGAATTAACTTTACTTCTTCCAGAGCTCAATACAGATTCACCTATTGAAACTTAAATGTTTTATTTGGTAAAATCCAGAGTTCTTTTAAGGCAACATAAAACCAGATCAAGTTATTTCAGTGAGTTGTAATTCCTTCCAAAGCAGTGATATCTCTTTTCTACCATGTAGCCCAGACAATGCAGAGGCCTCTGATGTAACCCCTGTGACACAGCACCTCTGGTCTAAGTCAGTTTTATGGTTTATGACTACATAGCAGTCCCCAAATTCCCTGGTACTCCATTCCCTGCCCTGCCCTGCACACCCTGGGTGTACAGCAATCACTTTCTTCCCTCCCAATTCCAGCACCACATTCAGAGTCCAGACAATAGTTAATTTCACACAATAGTTAAATGGCTAATGCCTCTGCTTCTGAAACATAATGGTTATACTCTGAAAATAACAAGAGGAAGAAATCTGTGCTGAAGGGAAACTAATGGAAGTCCGTGAGGACACTGCCAAATTAAGTGACATCACTGTGTTATACACAGTTTGGACTATGTCCAAACTATATACAGTTTGGACTATAATGTCCAAAATTTTGCCAGCCCCAGAGAAACAAATAAACCAAAACAAACCCCATGTAATATTTTTGAAAGCTGAAGAACATTCCCGCTACGGTGTAAATATCAGATCAACTGGAATTTCTCTTATTGGGAATAAGGTACTAAAAAGTAGAGTTACATATTAAACACTGGGTGTACATACTTTGTAATACATTCTACCAAGCAAAGGAAGAGAATAATGTATGACATCAACAGGACATATTAACTCGTTTATCACTGATAAAGGATCAGTGTACACTGGGGCGCCTAGGCGGCTCAGTCAGTTAAACATCCAACTCTTGGTTTTGGCTCAGGCCATGATCTCGTGGTTTCCTGAGTTCAAGCACTGAGTCAGGCTCCGTGCTGCCAGCTTAGGATTCTCTCCCTCACGCTCTGCCCCTCCTCCACTAGTGCTATCTCTGTCTCTGTCTCTCAAAATAAATAAATAAACATTAAAAAAAAAGATCTGCATACAGACTACACCAAGGGGTAATGCCACTTCGGGTGAGTACAGGCTATAAAACTCGATCTGAGGAAAATCTGAAGTTAAGTCTAAGCGAACTACAGCAGGCACCGGTATACAAGGCAATGATGAGGTACTCAGGGGGGCACTAAATTAGGTCATCCTTTGTGTGACAACGCAACAGCGAAGAAAGGAGGCAAATCAAATTAAGTTCATCTGGTTAAATTCATGCTGTATCTGATTTAAGGGGGGAAGGATTACGCCCTCTGAAATGCACAACTGTACCCACATGCAGGTTCAAACGGTGCCCTTCTTCCCGTAAGGGGCTTGGATTCAGGGGGGCACTGTGGGGGTAGAAGAAGTGAGACAGGGTGGCTGGGGAAGGGGTGGGCTAAGGCTGGAGACAGTAAAATACAGGCTTTAGACTACAGAGGTAGACAGAGGTCTTCTGCTCTGCCACACTGGTGCCACTCCCACTGCCAGCAAAGGACAGAAATTGTTAACCCTTCTCACGAGCCCATGTAGTGTGTTCATGCATGTGTCCTCCACACAGTCTACTTCCAGAAGCTGTAGAAATGGCCTCGAATAGCTTTGGTGTCAAAGCCCAGAGGCAAAGCAGGTAATTTACCTACCAATGTACCATATTTACTAAGTTTTGGTTTTTCAGTAGTACTCAAATTATGTAATCAGTAGTTTCATTTCAGAAATGTTTACTCCCATATGCAAAACAGGGGAAAGAGTAATAATAATAATAATAGCTATTATTTGGGAGCACTTACTGTGGGCCAGCCCTTGTGCTAAGCCCTGTAGTTTTCTACTGATGCCCTAACAGACTTAGAGGCTACATAAGTATCCATTTATCATCTAGTGGGTGTGCAGGTCAGAGGCAGGGCATGGTGTGGCTCAGCTGGTTCTCTGCTCTGCCCTTACAGGCTGAATCAGGGTGTCAGCAGGGAGGGCTGCATTCCTGCCATCAGAGGGTAATTCAAGTTGTTGGCAGAATTCAGTTCTGTGAGGCTGTAGCACTGAGGTCCCTGTCTCCCTGCTGCCTATTGGCAGGGAGCTACCATAGGCTGCCCGCGGGCTCTGGCTCACTACTGCGGCTTTCAAAGGAGGCAGCGGTGGGTGGAGGCCTCCTCATACCTTGAATCTTCCTGACTTCCCTACTGCCTCTCTGAGGCATCCCTTCTGCCAGATCTCCCCAACTGGCTCTGCCACCTACTGCTGCTGCTTTTAAAAACTCGTGTGATTATGTGGCCCTGTCCACATAACCCCAGGTAATCTTGATATCATACCAGCTGATTCATGACCTCAATCCAACAGCAGGGCCTTTCACTGCAGCATGTTGACTACTGCACTCGGCAATTCTGCCCATCGCATGATGACCTCAGTTAACCCTCACAGCAACCCCATGATCAATGTAGCGGGAAAGTGAGCCAATTTATCTGTTACCTAGATCATCTGGTTCACTTTACAAATTACAGCCTAGCCCCCAAATAATCCCAGATAGATTAAATAATTAAATGTTGAAAAAGAAAAAAACAACAACAACAAAATCACACAAACCAAAAATACCATGGCTGAATATTTCTCTATTCTCGGAACTCTTACAGCATAAAAGAAATAGAATAGCAAAAGGGTAAATAAACAGAGTGAGACTATAATTACAAAATGTCAATAGAATGAAAGGCAAAAGCTAGATTTGGGAGGAGGGGAAGATGCTAAATTTATACCAGATGATTAACATCCCTATTATGAAGAGCTCATGTAAAAAGCAAAAATGTTTGAAAAGGTAAAATAAACTATTTAGACGTCTTTTGTGAATTAACATGTTAGAAAATCTAACTTTTTATTTTTATTGTTTTTTGTCACCAGAAAACAATGGGTCTTCTATGAAATTAGCAAACTATTTTGTTGGTAGTTTTTGAAGATAATGCTCATTGCCACTAATGTGTTAGTGATACATACCCCAACAAACAATGAAGGAAACAGATCAGCATTTGGCACAATTTGTATTTGAACTCTTGATTGAGGAAATAAAATTCAAAGACACTTACAATAAAATACTAGAGAACTTTAAGGGTAGGAATAAACAGAACATGGTGTGCCAATATAATACTACTCAGCAATTACACTAGCCCAAGATACTTTGCATTAGGTAGACATGGGAAAATGTCCCCGACTTGATAACACTGACAAGTAGAATGTGACACTACCCACAGCAGGAGGAGGAGCAGGTGATGAAGGCACTTGGGAGCCTGAAAGCCAAGGCTGAATTCTGGCTCCACCCCTGAATAGCCCTATGGCTTTGGGTAGGCCATGACTTGATTCTAGTTTTCCATAAATAATCAAAGTGGGACGGTATCATTTACCTCCCAGGGCTCTGTTTAGACTTAAATGACAATGAACAGCAAGTCCAGTGGTCCATGGAGGCCTGCCAGCCAAGCACCCAGTGGAGTACAGTATACCTCACACAATCTCGAAAAACGTCTACCAGAGGCCCCCTGTACCAGCTTCCTGTGGCTGTTGTTGTGACTGAAGTCCATGCACCAGGTGGACTAAAACACCAGAAATTCCTTTTCCCACAGCTCTAGAAAACAAGGTGTTGGCAAGGCCACACTTCCCCCAAAGGCTCTAGGAGAGAATCCTGCCTTGCCTTTGAGGTGATCCTCAGCCTGGGGCTGGATGGCTTCAATCCCTTCCTTGGGCTTCATGACACCTGCTCTTCCCCCTATGTGTCTGTGTCTTCTCCATTCTGTCTCTTATAAAGACACCTCTTATAAATAAATATATGTATATTTCCATATGGCCCACCTGGGTAATCCAGGCTGAACTCTTCGTGAGATCCTTAACTTGATTACGCCCACAAAGACCTTCCCTGACATAAGACCACATTCACAGGTTCCAGGGGTTAAGATGTATGTATTGGAGGACCACCATTCAGCCCACTACCCGCGAAGTCTGTGGAGTGGCAAAGTTACTGGAGGCTTTAGACTCTTAGATGTGGAATTTCACCACTAACGCAGCAGTTCACACCAGCTAGCGCCCTGCACGAAGCAACAAGTCCTTTCATATGAGTGGGGCAGCCGTTCTGACGTGTCACGCAGTGGGAAGGGCTGTGCCCTACACAAGCCCTACTTGAACAGATCACGACACCCAAAGCTGGGGCGCTCAGAACAGTGAAGTCAAACATCCACAATGCCGTAACTGTTCTTTTACGAAACTTTAAAACTGTTCTTTTAACTTCAGAAAAGAGGCAGAGCCAAAACTCACTGTGGCCAGGCAGGTCGGCTGCTCTGGGGTGCCCACCCACCAGGCTCACCGCGCTGTCGATGTGTGCTTTCGCTCACCTTCAATGTAGAGTGGCTCCACCACGTCGTGGTTAATCAGCTCGAAGTTCTCGTGGCCGATCCAGTGCTCCACATTCCTCTTCCTGCCCGTGAAGAAGTTGTCCACCACGGTCACCTCGTGGCCATCCATCATGAGTTTGTCCGTGAGGTGGGAGCCCACGAACCCTGCTCCTCCAGTTATCTGCACCAGGACAGGGTGCCGACCATCCCCAGAGAAAGCACAAGAGGACACGGTGACAACCAGCTTCAAGGGGATATGCCTTTGGTACAGCCACAACTTAGAACTTGGAAGGAGAGCAAAGAAGGACACTAAAAGTTTCAGGGCAGTGTCCTCTCTCTTCCTCTAGAATGAGTCATCCTACGACTGTTGATTTCTAAGCAGCCTAAAAACTTAAGCTACCACCCAGTAAATATTGGTACAGAAAAGTAGTTACAAATGTACCCTCTGACAGAGAATTTCACATTAAAAGGTTCTTATTTTATGCTGGATGAGACACTGAACATCACTTGTGTCATTCTAACACTCCTGCAAAGTTTCAGAATGTTTTAAAATGTGATTAGAACATGGAGAGATTTGTTGAACTACCAAGTAATATATGTGGTTGATTTTTTTAAATGTTTATTTATTTTGAGAGAGAGTGAAGGGGAGGGGCAGAGAGAGAGGGAGGGAGAAGAGAGAGAATCCCAAGCAGGCTCTGCACTGCCAGCACAGAGCCCAACACGGGGCTCGATCTCATGAACCATGAGATCATGACCTGAGCTAAAATCGAGAGTCATCAGAGGCTTAACTGACTGAAACACCCAGGCGCCTCTGTGGCTTTTAAATTGGACATAAAAAACTCATAAAAACTACTATCTTTCCCGTTGGTTATGAGAACAAATGAATAAGCAACAGCTATCGTCTGCAGACCTAAACCCTAACTGATTAAGGTCCACCGTTCGGTCAATGTCTGAGTAAGGGTGCAAACACTGTGTGGGGTCCGCTCACGGGCCCAACGGGCACAACGCAGCTATGGGGGGCAGAGGGCCAGCAACGCCGTCCTTCCAAAACTTGAAGAAGCAATCACGATTGAAAAACACAGCTTTAAGTAATAAAAATATTTTCTTCAAATTAAATGGTGTAAGTGGAAGAGCCAGATACAGCACGCTGTAATTTTAGGAGGAAAGAGTAGAAAGAACAAACTCAGAAAGCAGACTAGTGAAGTCAAACTACGTTCTCTGCCCCGTTCTGTTCTCCGTTCTGCATTCTCTATTCCAAACTGAAAGAATTAACAGGGAAAAAAAAAACCCAATTCTTTCACTGAAAAAGGCACAAAAGCCCCTAGGCCTATGGTTTTAAAACATTTAGTTTGCCATGAAGCCCTTTATTCAGATAAAATCTGACACGTAATTCCAATGTTGACCACAAGTGAGGGCAAAGCTGCCTGGGGTGAAGAAGGAGGATTTGGGGGAAGGGGCAGGGGAGAAATGCCAGCCACCAGCACCAACAAGACATTTACACATGCTCTGATGAAAATCACAAACACAGATGACCCTTGAACAACTCGGGTGTGAGTGCACGGCTCCATTTGTATGCAGAGTTTTGTTTGATAAATACAATACAGCACTATGAGTGTATTTTCTCTTCCTTATGATGTTCTCAGTAACATTCTCTTTTCCCTAGTTTATTTTAAGAACAAACTATATATAATACATATGACACACAAGATAAGTGTTAATCGACTGTTTATGTTATGGTAAGGATTCCAGTCAACAGCAAGCAAAAGGAGTCAAAAGTTACACGTAGATTGTCGACAGCCTGTGTTGGGGGTGGATGGTTGGTACTTCTCAGCCCTGAGCTGTTCAAGGGTCAGCTGAATAATAGTTGAGAATGTGGATGGTTGTAAAGTCCTGATGCTCAATAGCTCTCAATCAGCTGCATTCATTCTTTATGGAGAGCACCACTTCCTAAATCCTTTCTGCTTCTGAGGTAAGAAACAGACACTCAGAGGAACTCAACTTCTCACCAAGGTCCCTAGGTCACCAGTAATAACAGAAAAAACTCAGCCTTCCTAATTTCATATTCTCTCCACTACCTGCAGACCTGTCTGGTTCGTGTTTTATCTTTAGTGTCCCTACATTTTACCTGTATATCTAAACAATGATTCGAAAAGAGAATTTGGGGGAAAGATAACTAAATTCCAAATCTAGCTCACTATCTGTACTTAACTTAGGGGACGAAAATTCACTTTATTTTGCCTTCATTTCATTGCATTTTCCCAAGCCTCCCACAGTTTATAAATCAGAAAAATTATATCTTTTAAAAAGAAATCTAACCTCTTTTTTTTTGTTTGTTTTATTTATTTCTGAGAGAGAGAGACAGCATGAACAGGGGAGGGTCAGAGAGAGAAGGAGACACAGAACCGGAAATAGGCTCCAGGCTCTGAGCCAGCCGTCAACACAGGGCCCAGCGAGGGGCTCGAACCCACGAACCGTGAGATCATGACCTGAGCCAAAGTTGGACGCTTAACCGACTGAGCCACCCAGGCACCCCAAAAATCTAACCTCTTTAATGTAACTCTGTATCTATACGCAAATGTTTCTTAAACTGAGACGTTCTGTAGCATGCTAACTTTATCTCCACACCTAAAATAACTGAGCCACAACTCAGCTAGCATAAATGCGGTGTACTAAATTATACACAATTGCCTCCAACATTTCACTAGTTTTAGTGATGACATAAAATTGCTTGAAACACCTTAGCCTTGCTTAAAATGCATTTGAACTGTTTTTCTTGAATAATTCCTTTCTATAGAAAATACTTAAAGATTTATGTAACATAGTTGGGTGGTTATACAATGTCTCTCCCTAATCAATTTCAGCCCATTAGGCAAGCCATTTCAAACAGAAACAAAACTGGCAGAAGCCCATCATTTACAAGCTTCTTCAGGAAAAGCAGCTGCCGAGCCCAGCCATACCCTCTGAGTAACAAGGAGCCAACGCTGAAGAAGATAGGAGGAAGAAAGGACAGGAGACCTCTTACACTGAAGCTGACGGGGCTCCACCCAGCTTTGCACGAGTCTGCAGTTACGAGCTCATCTCAATTGCTCGTACTTCTGCTCTTGTGGGAGCTCATAGGCAGCAAACAGTGGTCCAGTTCAAGAGCAGCATTCAAACTCATGCTGCTCAGTAAGTCAGCAAGAAGAATGCCTTTATGAACAAACCTCTTCTCTGTGCTAAGGCATCAATAATCACTGAAAAGGCTTTGGGTTTTAGCAACAATACGGCACCAGATGACTCTGAAATGTGGCTTAACCTATGAGCCAGCAGATGAGTGAGGCACATTCAGTCCATTTATTGCGGTTACATGTAAAGTGAAATAAATTCAGTAATACACAGCAGCGACAGGAAGGTCATCCCATGTAGAAGTAATCATAACCCTTGCAAGACTGTGCAGTGTTCACATACTAGGGTAAGGTATAAATATTTTGATTGCTCTGACATGTCGTAGTAGAAAGATAAAAAAAAATAACTTTTCTCTGGTGCTGAAGATGTGGATGTATTTCTCAACTCATGCTTAAATGCCTACACATTTTTGATATGGTAGAAATAACCCAATAAGATGGGTGTACAAGTGTAATAGACTTTAGAGTCTGCTCAGGGTGAGATTTATGTAAACCATCTAAAAAGGCAGGAGGTCTTCTATAACTTCCAGAAGAAAAGGCGAATATGTGGTATAAGTAATTTAACAATCATTTAAGAGTATGACTTGGGTGTTTGGGATAAGTAGTCCTATAGCCTAGATAACAGGTAAAAGAACAGAAAACCTTGTGTACCAACCACTTATATATCAAGGTCACAGATATAAAGCAGTTACTACAGAATGGCACTGTGAGGTGCTCCACAGACCTGTCCCTAGCAAAACCATAACTGGGGAGGATTATTTCAAACACCTAACCAGTTAAAGTCTTTGGAAATTGTCCTAAGTGTATACAGCAAATGAAGAAACACTCATTCAAGAAAATCTACAAAAATTCAGTAAGAATCTGTGACACCTGAGCCATGGACCACTCCCTCCTTCCACTCTTCAAACCCAGAGTTCAGAGTGGGTGAGTGTTAGGCGTGACCGAAACAATGGAGCTCCCAGTCAAAAAAGATCATGATATCTCACCAGGAAGGGCAGGCCTCAGGCATTTCTGGTTCTTTCCAGCTGTGAACTGCACAGGCTAAATTCCTGAGGTGTGAGCCAAGTGGTTAATATCTTCCTCCTCCAGCTCCCACCCCCAAAGCAGAAGCTCTACCCCAGGCATGGCAGGTGGTGAATAAATGAATAATGGGACTGTGGTCACCCTTGCCCCAGCTCAGTCAAGGAGTAGATTCCACACCCAGAGATGCAAGGCAAGAAGACCAGTGGCACTGCTCCTGCCCGGCCCCCTGCTTGTAAGCAGGAATGTCACTCCCTCCTCCAGATCCATAGCAGTAACTCAGAGATTTTCCCCGGGGGACAGAGACAGTTGCTAAAAACACAGAGCTCCACAGCTCCCTGCAGTGGTATGAACTTAGTTTGAAAGAGAAATTGGGAAAGTTCAAGCATAAAGGTGATCTCAAACATATTGAATGGAGATTTTAGGTGGTAAGCAACAGAAAGGAACCTGGTAGCTCTCTGAGAACAACAAGCTTGAGCCAGGCTGGCCAGTTTAGTAGAGAGAACCAGGAAAAGACACACCTAAGAGCCCTCCTGGGGTCAGAAGAAACCTTAACAATCGACCTAAAACCTGACCTCTGCAAAGGCTCCAGAATTTAACTGGATCAGACTGAGGAGCAATTTATAAGGCAAAGCACTGATTAAAGCATAGTTTGCTCAACTAGCAATTACTAGAGCCTAAAGAGTTGGTGTGATACCATACAAGGCAGATAGCTTAACAGAGAAATCAAGCTAAAAGATGGTCACGGAGAGCCCTGCTAGAACCACTGCCATCCCAGGGTGACTGTGTCCATCCCCAAGGCTGCCTTTGAGCCGCGGCCCTCAGAGCTTCACACTCCAGGCAACACACATCACTGAAAGACACCAGCCAAGATACTCAACAGATAAACAGGCAAAAAGGAAATAAGGCTTAGGGAAAGGGGAGATTATCCCAAGTTGCTACAATATACTACCTAAAACACCCAATTTTCTATAGAGAATGTTGAGATGGCAAGGAGACAGGAATATGTGACCTGAACACAGGGAGCACAACCAGGCCCACCTAAGTGCAGGCCCAGCTGCCACATTTAACAGTCTTCAAATCAGCTGTTATAAATAAGTTCACAGAATGGGAAGAAGCCATGCTTCAAGAAGTAAATAGAGACTAAAAAGAGAAAAATTATAAAATAGGAACAAATGAGGGGGCACCTGGGTGGCTCCGTTGGTTGAGCATCCGACTTTGGCTCAGGTCATGATCTCACGGTTCGTGGGTTCGAGCCCCACATCAGGCTCTGTGCTGACAGCTCAGAGCCTGGAGCCTGTTTCAGATTCTGTGTCTCCTCTCTCTCTCTGACCCTCCCCTGCTCATGCTGTCTCCCTCTCTCTCTCTCTGAAATAAATAAAACATTTAAAAAATTTTAAAAAATAGGAACAAATGGGAATCTGGGGGTTGACAAATATAGAAAAATTCACTAGAGAGATTCAACAACTGATTGGATCTGGCAGAAGAAAGAACCAGCAAACCTGAAGATAAATCAAGAGAGTTTATGCAAACTGAAGAGCAGAGAGAAAAACAAAAGGAAAGTAAATGGCCTCAGACCAGAGTATGAGACACCAATAAACTTACCAACAGGCACATAATGGGAGCACCAGAAAGGAAAAAAGGGAGGAATGGAAAAATTATTTGAAGAAATAATGGCTGAAAAGTTCTCCAAGCTCATGAAACATATGAATCTACACATTCGCGAAGCTCAACAAACTCCTAGTAGGAGAAATGCAAACATGAAGCACATACTCACGTCACAGTAAAAATGCTGAAAATCAGAGACAAAGTTTTGGAAGTAGTTGTACGTGGTTAAAATACCGTCCTACAAAAGTTATATCCTTCTTGGAATCTCAGCACATGACCTTATTTGGAAATAAGATATGGTCACACTGGAGTAGAGTAAACTCTGAATCCAGTTTGGGATACACAGGAAGAGCACCCTGTGATGAAGGAGGCCAAGACTCAGGAGATGTATCTACAAGTCAAGGAATCAAGGACTAGTAGCAACACCAGAAGCTAGAAGAAAAGCATAAAACAATTTCCTCCTGGAAACTTCAGAGAGAACATGGGCCTGCCAATACCCTGACATCAGAATTCTCGCTTCCAGTACTGGAGGAGATTCTATTTCTTTTGTTTTAAGTTACTGAGCTCGTAATTGTGACAGCAGCCCTTGGAAAGTAAACAGGAGACAAATGGATTCAAGTACAAAGAAACCCCAACATGATTAACCCCTGACTCTCTATCACAAATAATGGAAGAGGCAGTGGGGTAACATATTCAAAGTGCAGAAAGAAAACTGCCCACCGAGAATTTTATATACAATCAAAACCTCTAAAAATAAACAAAATATGAGAGTATTTATTGCCAGCAGCCCTGCCATACAAGAAATACTAAAGGATGTTCTTCAGGCTGAAAGCAAATGATCCCAGAGAGCATTTCCCACAGAGGAAACAAAAGGGGGTGGAACAAATAATTAGGTAATTATTAAAGACAATATAATTGCACTTGTTCCTTTCCACTCTTAATTGATTTAAAGACTGAATTGTATATAGCACAACAATGTGAATGTACTTAAAGCGACAGAACTATATACTTAAAATGGCTAAAATGTGGGGCACCTGGGTGGCTCAGTAGGTTAAGCATCCAACTCTTGATTTCAGCTTGGGTCATGATCCCAGGGCCATGGGATCAAGCCCTGCACAGGCTCTGAGCCTGCTTAAGACTCTTTCTCTCCCTCTCTCTGTGCCTCACCCCCACTTGCAGCATGCTTTCTCTGTCTCAAAAAAAAAAAAAAAGGTGAAAATGAAAAACTGTGTTATGTATATTTAACCACCACCATCAGAGCAAAACAATTATATAAAATAATATGTATATTACTGTATTATTTGCCCTGTAAAATACAGAAATATATCTGACAACAGAATGAAGAGAGCAGGTGGGAGCAAAGTTGTATTGTAGTAAGGCAATAACATCAAAAGTTTACTCAAACCCACAGGAACAAATGAAGGAAATTAGACAAGGTAATTAAAATGTTAATATAACAAAATCTGTAAATATATCTTTACTCTCCTTTATTCACTCAGCTTATTTAAAAGATACAAAATTATATAAATATAAAATAACTATAACAATGTATTATGGGATTTGTAACATGAACTGAATACATAAAATGGATAGAAATAATATCATAAGCAGGGTAAAGGTAGAACTATGTAGGAGTGGCAGGTCTACATCTCACTGGAATTCAGTGTAAATCTGAAGTAGAGCATCATAATTTAAGATGTACATGGTAAGCCTAGAATAGTAACAAAATGAATTTTTAAAATATAGTAAAAAAATAATTAAAGGAATTCAAATTACACATAAAAAACAATTTACTTAATGCACAAGAAAAGAATGGAAAATGAGAGAAGCAAAGATATGAGGCATACAGGAAACACAAAATAAAATGTGTTATAAATCTAACCATGTCAGTCATAACATTAACTGTGAATGGATTAAGCAAACACCCAAAAGGCAGAGATTGTCAAATGGGAGAAAACAAAACAAAACAGGATCCAACTATATAAAGTCTTAAGGGAATACACTGAAGACTCAAAGATACATGTGTTGAATGTAAAAAGATGTAAAATACAGCATAGAAAAATAATAAGAAAGCTGCAGTGGCTTTGATGGTATCAGACAAAATAAATTTTAAAACAAAAAATGTTAAGAGAGACAGAGGGGCATTTTATAATGATAAAATCCATCAAGTGAATATAATAATAATTATAAACATTTATGCATCTGACAACAAAGACCCAGAATATACAAAGCAAAAGTGGAAAGAATTAAAGTAAGAAATAGAGATTTTAACGATAATTGGAGGCATCAACATCTCACGCCCAATAATAGACAGAACTATGCAGACGATTAACAAGGAAATAAAAGACTTGAAAAACACTGAAAACCAGCTAGACCTAACAGATGTCTTTCTCTGTAGAACACTCAATAGCAGTCCTTTCAAAAGTACATGAGGGGTGCCTAGCTGGCTCAGTGGGTGAAGCATGCAACTCTTGATCTCAGGATTGTGAGTTTGAGCCCCATGCTGGGTGTAGAGATTACTTGAAAATAAAATCTTAAAAAAAAAAAAAAAAAATGAGTACATGAACAATTCTCCAGGACAGACCATATTCTAGGCCATAAAACAAGTCTCAGTAAATTTTAAAAGAAAGGATTTGAATCAAACAAAGTAAATTCTCCGACTATAATGGAATGAAATTAGATCTCAAGAACAAAGAAATCTGAGAAATACGTAAGTAAGCAGAACTTAAACAGCACACTCCTAGATAACGAATGGATCAAAGAATAAGTTACAAGGAAAATTAGAAAATATTTTGAAATGGGTGACAATGAAGAAACAGCACACCAAAACTCAGGGTAGGCAGCTAAAGCAATGGAATTTCTAAAGAGATACAAACTACCAAAACTAACTCAAGAAGAAATGGAAAATCTGAATAGATCTACAGCAAGAGATTTAATTAATAATGTTAAAAAAAATTAACAGCAGAAAAGCTTAAGCCCAAATAACTTTCGTGGTGAATTTCACCAAACCCTTCAATGAGAATTAATAGCAAATATTCACAAATGCATCTCAAAAACAGAAGAGGAGGGAACATTTCCCTACTTATATCTTATGAGGTCAGTATTATCTAATACCAAAACCAGCTAAACACATCATAAAAAAGGAAAATTACAGACCAAAATTTCTTTAAAAAAACCAGTCTAAAAATCCTCAACAAAATGCTAACAAATGAAATCCAACAATATATAAAAAAAGGATAATACAGGGGTGCCTGTGTGGCTCAGTCAGTTAAGTGACCAACTTCATCTCAGGTCATATCTCATGCTTAATGGGTTTGAGCCCTGTGTCAGGCTCTGTGCTGACAGCTTGGAGCCTGGAGCCTGCTTCGGATTCGGTGTCTTCCTCTCTCTCTCTGCCCCTCCCCAAATCATGGTCTGTCTCTCTCAAGGTCT
This sequence comes from Hyaena hyaena, assembly GCF_003009895.1. Taxonomy (NCBI): domain Eukaryota; kingdom Metazoa; phylum Chordata; class Mammalia; order Carnivora; family Hyaenidae; genus Hyaena; species Hyaena hyaena. The sequence goes on from NW_024081397.1 coordinate 650,510, forward strand.
CTTAATAATAATAAATAAATGTTAAAAAATTTTTTAAAAAGGATCATACATTAACCAATTGAGATTTATCCCAGATATGCAAGACTGATTGCAAAATGAACAGATTAGAGGCAGAAGGGAATTTGGTCAACTGGATAAAAGACATCTATGACAGGCCCTCAGCTAACATCACATTTAATGGTGAATGACAAAGCTTTCACCTAAAATGAGGGACAAGACAAGGATGTCTGCTCTTCAGAATTCTATTCAACACTGTATTAGGGATTCTAATTAGTGATTCTAGCCAAGACAATTAGGCAAGGAAGTGAAACAAGAAGTAGTCATATTGATAAGTCAGAAGTTAAACCGCCTGTAACTCCAGGTGGTATGATCTTGTACAATATATTAAAAAATCCTCAGGAATCTACCTGAAACTATTAGAACCCAATAATTTTAAGCAAAGTTGCACGATATAAGAAAATACAAAAATCTACTGTATTTCTGTTTACTTGCAATACAAAGGAGAAAAATGGAACTAAAAAACAAATCCATTTATGCTAACACCAGAAAGTATAAAACACTTCATTCAGATATATTTAACATAAGAAGTGTAAAACTTATACTCTGAAAACTACAAACAAAAAGAATGTTAAAATAAATTAGTGAAGACTTGAATAAACAGAAAGCCCCCCTGCCCTCGCCACCGTTCTCAAGGATCAGAAGACAAGATTGTGAAGATAGCAATAATGCCCAATGTCATCTATAGATTCAATGCAGTCTGTAACAAAATCTCAGGTGGCTTCTTTGAAGAAATCGATGCGTTAATCCTAAAATTCCCCAGGAACTGTAAGGGATCCAGAACAGTCAAAACTACATTAAAAGAAGACAAAGTGGGAGGATTCATACTTCCCAATTTCAAAACTTTGTATAAACATACAGTAACCAAGACAGTGGTACTGGCATACGGACAGACAGGATCAATGGAACAGAACTAAGAGTCCAGAAATAAATATTTTCACTATGGTCAGTTGATTTTTGACAAGGGTGCCAAGACAATTCAATGGGACATGATTAGTCTCGTCAGCCAATGGCACTAGGTATACACCCAAGAAAACCGAAAAGTTATGTCTTCAAAAAACTTAAACACACATTGGGTTCATAGCAGCATTATTCACAATGGCCTCAAAGCAGAAACAACCCCAAATGTCCATCAATTGATAAATAGAAAAACAAAATATGGAATATTATCCAGCCACAGAAAGGAATGAAGTACTGATCTGTGCTGCAGCAAGACCGAACCTCAGAAACGTTAGTCTAAGAAATCAGATACTAAAGACCACGTATTCTATCATTTCATTCACAGGAAATGTCCAAAACAAGCAAATCTAGAGAGACAGAAAAGTAGTTTCGCTGGTTGCCAGGAGCTGAGAGGAAGATGGCCAGCAATGGGGATGGGGCTTCTTTCTGAAGTGATGAAAACATTCTAGAATTACAATGTGATGTTGTGACTTTGTGAATACACTATAAACCAGTAAACTGTATATTCTGTACAGATGACCTATGGTATGCAAATTATACCTCTATTTAAAAAGCAAGTTTCTTGGGGAGCCTGGGTAGCTCATTTAGTTAAGTACCCAACTCTTGATCTCGGCTCAGGTCATGATCTCATGGTTCATGGGATTGAGCCCCATGTCAGACTCAGTGCTGCCTGGGATTGCTTAAGACTCTCTCTCTCTCTCTCTCTCTCTCTCTCTCTCTCTCTCTCTGCTCCTCCCTCTCGCGCTCTCTCTCTAAATAAATAAATAAATGTTAAAAAAAAAAAAAAAAAGCAAGCATCTGGATATTACAAATATTAATCAGATGTGCAAACTTACCAAAATTCTTTTACGGTCCTTTTCTGATAAAAATTTTACTGGTGGGTATTTCTGGGTGAAGCTGTAAAACATGAAGAGATTAGAAAAGTCAAACATCTCCTATGAGGATTTTCTCTACTACCAACAATACAAAGGCTAGACTGTGGAATTATTACTGTCAGCCCCTTTTATCCATTCCAATGAGGCATTAGGAACCAAATAGCTCCTGGCTCATTCGAATTCAAGAAATATGCAGCCTGCTCCTTGTGCAAAATCAGGCTGAGGATCGAGAGTCCATGCTGGAGAAGGGAACATGTACCAACGTACAGGCTATGAGGAGCCAGAGCTAAACACAAAATAAAGGGGGGTGGCAGCATTCTCACAATGCTGTATGGGGATCCGGAAGGAAGAAAGCAGCCGTGTGAAGTCACAGACCCAAAGCAGGGGACTGTGCCTTGCAAGGGTAAGAAATGAAAAAACTAAGCCTGTTTCCTTATTCTGGCCAGTTTCACAACTGCATCATCCCCCCTACACCAGTGACCCTGGACAAGATGACCAGGCATCAACACTCTCTGTCTCTCACAGTCTTCTAATGCCTCTTGCCCCTGGTAAAGGTTCCATGGTCCCCCACCCACAATGATGTTTTGGGAGCAGGGCAGCACAAGTGGCAGATAAAACACCAAATGAGAGTTGATAAATGCAGATTTGAAATATCCATTCTTGAAGTGGTTCAGTTAGGAACAAAAGTGCTTTAAGTAAATTCAAAGAAATCAACTTTACAGTCATTATTTTAATTGGAGAGGTGCCAGGGCATTGTCACATGCCCTCTACATCCCCAGCTGGGATACAGAATGCATTTCCTTAATGGTCGCTGAACTGAACAGAATATGACAGGTCATTAGACAGAAGACATTGAAGCAAGTGTTTCTCATCTCTTGGAAGAGTGGAAACATGCTTAAATTGGAGCTTGGGGCAGGAGGGCTTTCTTTTACAATGTAGATGAATTCCCCTATTAAGAGCTTCCAGATTCTCAAAAGGTCAAGTTCCCCTTGCAGACTACAAAACCAGAAGCAGGCAGGTGGGAGCATCTGAGGGAAGGGGTGAGAGTCCTGGGCTTCTCCCTTACTAGTTCTGTGACCCAGAGCAAGGACCCCAAGAGCTCTGTGAACCTCAGGGCTTCCTGCTCCATCAAGGGGTAACCACAGCACCTCCCCGAGAGGGCTGCCCCAGCAGGGACTGTCTTTACCACAGGTCGCCACAGTGATGGCCGAGTGAATGTTCTCACAGTGGCCGTGGAGCAGGGCAAGTTCCGCCTGCTGGAACACTGGCAGCCTTCAGGGAGCCTGACAGATGTCTTGTTTGTGAAGTGGCACTTCTTGTCATTCCAAATACTTCCTCCATCAGTCAGCTGGAGGGTGGCCAAGCAAACCACAGCACTGGCTACGTGCACCCCTCACATGGGCCCTATTTCCCCTCTTCTCTGAGTGCCTCACATCCACCACTTTGGCCTCAGTCTTAAATTCTGCAGCCAGCCATGTGGCGCATCTGCAATGTCTCTTTCCAGGCCGACCCTCTCCCTACCTGCCCACTGATGCCATTTGTTCTAGAAAGAAAACAGCAAACAGTTCTTACAGGAAATATACTTAAAAGAAATAAAACTGAAGCAAAAACATTAACTGCCTGACACAAGGTCACATGTGAAATACAGACTGATAAACATACTTCAAACACTGTGTGCTAAAATTAAAAAAAAAAGAAAACCGGGGCACCTGAGTGGCTCAGTCGGTTAAGCATCCGACTTTGGCTCAGGTCATAATCTCACAGCTTGTAGGTTCAAGCCCCGCATCAGGCTCTGTACTGACAGCTCAGAGCCTGGAGCCTGTTTCAGATTTAGTGTCTCCCTCTCTCTCTGCCCCTCCCCCACTCGTCTCTGATTCTCTCTGTCTCAAAAATAAACTACAAAAAATAAATAAAAGAAAAAATTTAACAAAAGAAAACATCGGCTGGGCTTCTTGCTTTGTTTTCCTTCAACATGTAGCAACCAAGTTTCAGATTTCATATGTATGATCAAGTCATTAAAAGGTTGGAAAAACTCTCTTATAACCCTCATTTCTTCCTTTTAGAAGCCAGGCACACAAAGCCAGAAGTAAGAGCAAGGGGAAAGCTCCTTTAGGGTCCTCCTCAGTCTTCACTTCACACTGTTTGCCTTCCGGCAGTCACAGATAACAGAGCTAGGGGACTACATGAGGGGAATGAGTAGCAACTCTGATTCGGTCGTGTAAGATGACTGTGTGGTAACTCTGAGGTGACTGCATGAGGTGACTGGGTGGTAACTCTGAGGTAATGACTGTGTGAGATAAACACATGGTAATCTGTGACTGCATAAGGTGACAGCATGGTAACTCTGAGGTCACAGCTGGAGGTAACTGCATGGTAACTGAGGTGACAGTGTGAGGTGGCTCTGATGTGGTGCTAGCTGGGCAACTCCTTCAGCACATCATTCAGTCTTCCCCTGCTGCACTTTCTAAGCATTGGGCAAAGTGGACAAGGAAGAGGCACAGCCTTCTTTAAAGGCTGAAGCAGGTTAAAACCCTATACGGTAGCATATTGGCTCATCCATATATTCATTTATTTGGGAACTTTTTAATGAGTACCTATTCTGTGCCACACACTGAGGATACAGAAGCAAACAAGATAGAAGGCCAAGGCCCTGGCTACATGAAGCCTACAGTTGGCATTTCTGAGTATGAGAGAGACAAGCAAGCAAGGGAGGCAGCATGTAGCAGGAATTGAATAATGGATATTTTCTTAGTCTCCAAAATTAATCCTTTGGTAATTATTCTATGCCATTCCAGACTCTAACCATCCTGTTCATTAAAGTAGCAATGGTAAGAAGTGCTTTCACTTAGAATTTAAATTCTCATATGACTTGCTATCTATTCACAGAAAATTTAAAGATATGGAGATGAAATTAAACAAATGGCAGGCAATCCAACTGTTAAGAAAGGGGGGGGGCACATAGTAAAGAAGAGAAAAAAAACCTCACACAACCCACTTACTCAGCCTTCTCGAAGAGAACTATCTCCATTTCTTCCCTTGTATGAATATAATCTTTACCTTTCAAAAATATCCTTAACTATTCTGGGGGTCCCTGTGCCCCCAAGTGAGAAGCCCACAACATCAAGACAATGTAGTTCAGTTACATTCTTATCTTGCTCATGTCAAGATGGGTGTTTGATCATTCTTACCACACAAATCAGTCAAGAAAATAAAACCCAACAGAGCTCCGTCAATTTCTACCACAAAGTCCTGTCGGTACTTGACTTTCTAACACACACAATAACTCGGCCTCATCTGCTGCCTGACTTGCTTACCAACCTGGAGAAAAAAACCGGTTTAGGATGAGTAACTAGTAAAGCAGCCCCAAGAGGCAAATGCTTGACCTCTGCACCTGTCTTAAAGCGGGCTCTCACAGCTTGAAAAGAATGAGTTACTGGTACATCCTTCAAGATTGCATTCATACTCATGCTTCTCTTTTCTATTTAAAAAACACAAAGAACATCACAAAAGTATCAAAAGGAATCATAAAATTCTATTTCAGGAGATCTTGTGTGTAAGTCATTGCCTTAGGGAAGTGTTATACAATTGATTCACATTGTAAATAAACATTACTCTTGAAAGAAAATTATCACTGGTGGACTTTTTGGTGGGGGGGGGGCAACATAAAACCTGGTTGGTTATTTCTTAGCATAAGCAATTTTAAGTTTCAGTTAAAATCTCTCAAATTATACCAATCCTATTGAAGGCAGAATTTCTGGCTCCCATCCAGTTAAACATTACAAGTAGCATAATTTCAGCCCAAATCACAGCAAGAAAAATTTAAAGGACAAATAACAACTTTATATGACCAGCTTAATCTGTTGAAAAATAACAACTTTTAGTCCAGCAAGAGTTGAAATTAATAGTTCATCAGACTGCATATAAACTATCAATTGAGGACAATGAAGAAAGTGAAATAACTTATTTAGTGTGATGACTCTTCACCCTATTTCTCTGTGATCATTTACCGCAAACAGGGAAATCAAAGAAAAAATTGCTCTCTATTTCTTCTTTTATGAATCTGGGCTGATAAAGTTTCATACAATGCTGATGCATATCATCCAAACTTATGCCAAGATAAGGAAAACTAATAACGTCAATGTTTTCATTTTTCTTTTTTAAACCTCTGAAATCCCACCTGTTACTCTGGATACAGTTTTCCAGATAAACTCAAGGGAAAAGTTCCAGTGCCTGGAGCTCCAATGTTTTAGAGAGAGAGAGAGGATATGGGCACAACAGAGCCACACGTGGCAAGACAAAGAGTAAGAAGCAACTTGCTCTGGAATCTGATTCAAATAAGTTCCCACCATATTATATAACTCTTCCCTCCCAGCCACTTCACCTAGAATCAATTCTGGAACCTTCCTGAGGTACAGGGACAAGCAAGTAAGAGACCCCTAATTTCTTACGGTACTTACATACAGTACTGGGTTTTAGACCTTCCAGCTTTTTCTTTCTTCTTTTGGAATTCCCTCAGACTAATCAGTATACGCTAGAAACCATCTGATCATGTTGCATAACTTAAAAGAAAGTAAGGCTTAGCCTCAACTTGTATGCCATGAATTTTCAGGAACGGAGAAATTCATAGGGTTTGGAAAAGGAAGATTTCAACATACCTAAATCCTGTTTTCTTCTAATGTTTGCAATATTTGAGTATTATATTCAAATCAGGATTAAAAACCGATACCAAAACATTTATGTGGATATTTGTTTAGATACCAGGGTTTGTAGAAATCGAACTGACAGAGGATAACAGAGAAGGATTTTCAGTGTAGGACCTGTGTGGCTGAGCTTCAGGAAGATTCCTGAAACAATAACTTTACTGAAATAATTTTTTTTCCTAGAGAGAATCCACAGCTTTCATCAGAAATAGTTTGTAAAAAGCAAAATAAAATAAAGGTTTAAAAACACTGCATCAAATTTTACAGTAAACATCTACCTTCTCAGAGAAAAGTTCTTGTGTTGAAAGCACCTAATAACTCTCATATTATAAAATTACACAGTTGAAAAAAAAAGAATTACAGAAGATGAACTTTTATCAGATACTGACCTTCTAAAGTCAGTAAATAGAAGGATTTTCCTTAAAAAAATTGCACATACCTTTTTTCCAAATCTCTGATTTTCTCTCTTAGTGGTTCAACAATCTAAAACAAAAATAGCCAAAATCATTTTTGAAGCAAAGACAGTTCTCCACCACTTTCACCCTTTCTGATGTTCCACACAGGCACCATGTAAAACAAAACTGATTTTAATTTCTTCTATTATCCACTTCCAGTATGAAATTAAATTAGACCATTTGAATCACAATGGTTAAGAATGAGATGATAAACTGCGTGTTGAACTCTTCTTCCAGAGACACTTAAGTCTCTCTGAGAAAATTAACTTTTTACTTTCCTTACTTATGAGCAAAGTGGTTGAGGCTCACAAAAACAGATCAACAGCACCCATTTCTTTTTAGGAACTAAAGAATCTCCTAAATGCTGCCCAGAAGGTAACCTCTTGTTTCTGCACATCATCTCCACGTCATCTGCTCAGCACATTAATGAATGGCTGTGAGCTGACCCACAATGCTGTGTTTTAACACTGGGAGCTCGGACAGAAGGACAATCCAAAGGCTTCCCAAGGACTGTGACCTCTGGCTTCAAACACAGAAGGGACTCTCCATCCCCTCCCACAGCCCACGTCACACTAGCATACCTATATCTACAATTATTTGACTAACAGTACAAGCAATTCTTTTTAAGTAGAAGGTATATAAATCAACCCAGAGGAGCTAGGTTTCACAGAGGTAGGAGTGTGGCTTCCTCCATCTGTGCCTGTGGACCCCCTCTGTGTTCCCAGAGTCTCAGCATCTGAGTTGGGCTGGTTTCCCTTTCAGCATCTGCTCTGGCGCTTGCCTACATCCCTGATGAAGGTACTCACTTCCCTCTCTCTAAGAAATTCTGGAAGGTCACTTGAAAGTCCTAACAAACTTTGAAGCCCATTTTGCCTCTGAGTAGGAATTTAGTACATCACACCTTGATAAAACAAACACACACAGGGATGCATCCACAGCGTAACAGACAGAAAGGCTCCTCTAAATAAGGGGGTAAATTTTGGATATGTTTTCCAAATTGTGTATTAGCAGCAAGCTGCCACACTAAAGATAGGGGCACAAGTGAAGGAACTGATATTGACAAATATAACAGAAAAAATAGAAACAAAATATGGAAAGGAACTAACCTCTTCAATCTTGCTCTCGATTTTGAGTTCACCATTCTCCTGCATAGACCTGTTGAGCAGAAAGCTACGAAACTGAGATCCACTGAACGGCTGGATGACCTCTAGATTTATTTGTGAACAAAGCACAATACACACCAAAGTCTGCAGACCATCCCACCGCTCCCCTTCCCAAACAGCAATCCCAGGCTCCTGTTCCCTCCAGAAGAGGGTGCACCAGAGGAACGGAAGACAATAGAGGAGAAGAAATCTCAAATTCATCTCACCCCCTCACCTCTACCTCACAAGGGTTGTTTCTACGCAACTAAAATCTCACTTGCACGTTACACCAAACATGGGATTATAAATTAGAGGCAGGAAGTGTGTCTATAGGGGTCCAAGTCTCTCAGCTGGGTTTTCCTGGGGTTTTAATGCAAAATGGAGCTTTTCCAAGTAAAAAAACAGAGTTCCTTTAAATGGGATCTGAGCACCCCTCCTAGTCACACACAGAAGCCTTTGTCAGGAGACACTCCTGCCCTGGCGGTGGGAATCAGATAAACACTGCCCCACCGGCCTTGCAAAATCTACTCAATATGAAAAGCCTGGTGGGGACACAGCAACCCTTTACCCTAGTAGCCGCCTGCAGGGACATTCAACATTCCAAGCTCACTGCGACACCGCAATTGTGGCTGCTGCTCTTTTATTTTCACTACCAAGAAGTACAGAGTGCAGCAAATTTTTCTCTAAACGTAAAACTGCACTAGCAGTGCCAAATTTGTTTTTATAATGAATGCTTGTTACTTTTTTTTTTTTTTGGAATATAAACACAAGGGTTTTACTCTTCTGAGTGTCCCTCTTACATTTATCATGAAGCACAAATAATGCACACTCAGCCGGAAGGCTCCTGGGGCCTAATCCTGAGGTAAACAGATGGCCTCAGCCTTCATGGTCTGCTCCCAGGGCCAATGGCCAGCCCGTTTCCCTAAGATGGCCTCTTTTTCAAAAGGCTTTGGGAAAGTACGCCCCCTGTATGCTTGCTCAAGCTACCCTGAAACACAATGTACATGTTAGCAGTGTAAAAGCCAGGGTCAACCCTTTACTGTGCACAGAAGGAGGAAAGGGGCCCTGAGGTGGGCAATGCAGGGAAGCCAACCAGTAAAAATGGGTAAGCAGTAAAATCAGATGTATTCCTCGAGAATATAAGAAAAAAGACAAGGCTCAGATGTGCGAATAGCAAAAAGACTCCGTTTCATTTTATAAATATTCTTCAATTAGCCATGACATCTCCAGTTTACATGGAATAACTGAAATGCATCTATAAAACCCCACAACATCCAGGTCATTAAAAAGAGTTACCTCATATTAACGAAGTTGCCCCAAACAGCTGTAAGGGAAGGAAGAAGAAAATAGGTCAATATTTAACTTCGTGACATTCAAGAATTCCAACTAACAGAATTTTAATATTTAACCAATATTTTCAAGTATACTAAGAAATCTCAATCACAGCTCATAAAGGCAACAAAATGCACACTTTTAAAGGACGTAAGTGAAAAGGGATCCTATACCTCTCTTTAATTCTAGAATACCTCTTGTAGGGTCTGGAGTTCAACTGTGCTTGTGTTTTGATAAACAGTATGTCCTCAACAAAAGGTTGAGGAAAGCCAGTCAGGAGAATCAAAGAACTGCATGCCTGAAAGATCCCAGGGCTCGGTCCAACCTTTCCCTTTAAATCTCTATGAAACCAAAACCCAGAGAAGTTAAATAATGGCCCGATGCCATGGCTTGACTTCACCTGGAAGTCCATCATTTCGCAGCACTTATAGTTTCTTGTCGGCTGGCCTGCCTCCTTGATTATAGACACCTCGAGGGCGAGTTATCATGCGTACACAGCTGGTGCTCAGTAAATGTGCATAAATCAGCCCCAGCTGTATCAGTGAACTTTTGCCATGGCTGACTTTAAAAACATACTACTAGACTGTGAGCAAACATGAAGTTATGGAAAAGAGGATTATTTAATAAAGAAAACTTTTCCGTGAATGAATGGTTCGAAGATTTTGCACGCAGTCCTATTTGGCTCTTATGTAGTCACTCCCCAAATGATGAAGGCCTCCTAAGGGCCAGGCGCTCTTAGGTGCTGGGGAAAGAGAGAGGGCAAAGACAAAGGCCCTGCCCATCTCGGGGATGGTGATTCTGTGAGCTAGGGAAGACATGAAGATTAGTACCTACTCTGAGGCACCTTCTTATTGTCATCTTCTGGTACATAGGAGGGTTTAATAAATATTTACAGAATAGGACTTAATTTCCAAAATCACATTTTGCTGATTCCATCAAAGGAGATAAGCAACTAATACAAAAGACAGTGATAACTAAGAGTGGCAAAAACAAGAAACGGGAGAAATTAAAATAAGTCCATACCACAGTCCTTATTCAGTAAAAAAAAGAATGCTTTTACCTTTGGACCATGTGATCTTACTTTTGAGTATTATCCTCAGGATATACATATATAAACAGGAAAGTTGCTTTCACAAATCATGGCTTTATTTATACTAAAAAGGGGGAGGGAGATAAATTATCTGATAATTGGAGAACTACTATATAAATTATGATACAGCCATTCAATGAAATCAGAAAGCTGTAAAATATCACTATTATCAAGCAGAGAAGAAATAACACGTTTTGGCAAGGATGTGGAGAAAAGGGAACTATCATCCACTGTTGGTGGGAATGTAAACTGGTGCAGCCACTATGGAAAACAGTTAAGAGGTTCCTCCAAAAATTAAAAATAGAAATACCATATGATCCAGCAATTCCCTTTCTAGGTATTTATCTCAAGGAAACAAAAACACTAACTGGAAGAGATATGCATTCCCACATTCACTGCAGCATTACTGACAATAGCCAGGACACAGACACAACCCAAATGCCCATCAATAGGATATTATTCAGCCATAAAAAGGAAACCCTGTCTCTTGAGGTAACATGGATGGACTTTGAGTGCATTATATGCTAAGTGAAATAAGTCAGACAAATACTGCATGATCTCACCTATATGTGGAATGTTAAAGCAGCACAAAACAAAAAAATCCAAGTTCATAGATACAGAGAATACATTAGTGGTTGCCAGAGGTGAGCAGGTAGGTATCGGTGAAATGGGTGAAGGTAGTCAAAATAAAAAAGTCCTACAGATGTCATTTAGAGCATGGTGACTATAGTTAATAATATTGTATTGCATAAGTGAAAGTTGCTAAGAATAAATCTTCAAAGCTCTCACCACACACACACGTGTAAATATGTGATGTAATGGATGGTAACTAGACTTATATAATATATGCTATGCATATATAGTGTAGCATATATATATATTAACTTATATAATATGTGCTAATACATTCTATGCTGTTATGTTACTAAACTGATACTATATGTTACATGTCAGTTATATCTCAATTAAAAATATAATTATGAAAATACATTGTAACATGGCAACACAGTTATGACAATTTCAAATAAGAAAATATGTATGCAGTTTGACTTCCACTACTAAAAACCACAGCCAGCCGACAAAATTGGTGCCTGCAGATGTGGAGGGCTAGACCTTGTGCATAATTTCACCTGTATGGTGAAGGGAGGACCCCAAGAGAGGCGGGCCAGAGGAGGAGGTGATGCTCAGTGGGCAAGAAGCAGTAATGGTCCACATGGAACCACAAGGGGAAACAGCCTGACCCCACTCATGCAGGAAAAGGTTGAACCCCAGCCACCCACAAGATGATGGAGAACTGACCCAGATCACAAACAGTGCTACAAAGATGGGGCAGTGGGGAGAAACGGCATGCCCACAAACCACAGTAGGAGAGGACAGTCATCAGCATAAATATAGGTCCCTTTTTAAAAATGTAAACATGTAGGGGCATCTGGGGGTCTCCGTGAGCTAAGCATCCAACTCTTGATTTTGGCTCAGGTCATGATCTCATGATTTGTGAGATCGAGCCCCAAGTTGGGGTCTGCATTGACAGTGCAGAGCCTGCGTGGTATTTTCTTTCTCCCTCTCTTTCAGCCCCTACCCTGCTTGTGCTCTCTCTCAAAACAAATAAATAAGCATTTTTTTTAATGCAAGCATTTATGTATTGAGCCCCTGCTAGAAGCCAAGCACTGTATGAGTCTTGAAGCAAATGTTCCTAATTCATGGTGCCCATTTGACTGAAAAGGTTCTCTGGGACCTAACAATGGCTAAGAATTAGCAGGAGGGCAGGGAGAGAGTGGAGTGAGGGTCTGTCTTCTCCAGTCTCAAGGGATCAAATCTGGCTTCCCAGAGCCTGTGAGGCCCTACAGGGTCTACATCTCAGATCTCCTGAATCAGAATCTCTGAAGAGGAGTCTGGGCATTGTATTTTTTCCAGTGCCCCCTGGGGAAGGTAGAGAGCCTGCACCCTAAGGGATCTGGTGACCTGGGACAGCCATACCTCACCTCTGTTCACCCTATCTGCTTATACAGTTCCAGGCTCAAGCCACTCTGATCCCTTGTAATTTCTCCAATGTGCCAAGGCTGTTCCTCCTGCCTCAGGGCCTTTGAACTTACTCTTCTCCCAAATGCCTCTTTAATTTGCCTCCTTCAGTTCATCCAGGTATCAGCTCAAGTTACCTTCTCAGTGAGGTCTTCCTGACCAGTCTACTAATAGTGTTCCCCCCTCTTTCCTCCCTCCCATACTCAGCCTGCTTTCTTTTTCTTCATAGCACTTATCACCAGACAATATACTCAATGTATCTATCTATAAATCTATGTGCTTATAGGTTTCCAGCCAGGAAATGGAAGCTCCAAGACAGCAAAGCCAGTTTCACTCACTACTCTCCTCTAGGATTCTGAGATGCTTCCACCTAATATTCAGTGCTCACTGCATATTTGCTGAAAGAACAAAGGAGAAGCTCTCCCAAAGGACTGGGAATCACAGCTCTAAGGCAGGAGTTGTTGGCAAACTTCTTCTGTAACGGGGCAGAGAATAAATATTTTAGGCTTTGTGGGCCAGAGGCTCTCTGAAGCCACTACTCAACTCTGCCACTGCAGTGTGGGCAGTCACAGATAATTCGTAGAAGCGTGACTGTGCTCCCACGCAACTTCTTTCAAGGACGTGGAAATGTGAATTTCATATGTGATGAAATAGCAGTCCTTTTTTTGCCTTTTTTTCAACCGTGTAAAAATTGTTAAAGCCTTCTCAGCTCAAGGGTGGGCTGGATTTGGCTCGCAGGCAGTTTATCACTCCCTGCTCTAAGAGATACCAGGATGGCTAGGTGCCATCCCAGTGCTGGCGCTCCTGTTCTTGCAGGGAAAAGCTACCTACGCATATGCACACCAGAGAGGTGAAGACTGCCATCGACCCAGTCCTGGGGAGCGGAGCAGGGGTAAGAGGTCAGTGAACCCTGAAGATGCGGGCTGCATCCAGGCAGGGACGTCTACTGGCCTCTGCAGGGGAGGCCTCAAAGGAAGGGGCAGGGGCCAAGGGTAGCAGAAATACCCTGGGGAGGGAAAGACGAAGGTGTAGGTCACAAGGTCCATGAGGGTTTTCCTGACAAGCTCCTTATGGGGATTTTCTGCTAATGAACCAAATCGGGCACCTCTGGGTCCCCTTCCTAGCATTCCAAGACAGCGGGGCTCTGGTTAGTGGGTGATCAGCTCAGAGTGTGATGCAGGCCTAAGAGGAAGCAGGGGCGTGAGGGGCAGACTGGTGGAGAATGCAGAGGACAGGAGGGGATGGGCGGCGTAGCGGCGTATCAGGGAGGGGTGAGGCAACAGAACACCAGAGGCGACAGTGCTCGGGATTTGCTTATACACCCTTGGGAGCATCCTGGAGTGACCCAGGCTAAACTTGTCCACTAGGCGAGTAGAAACAGAGGCCCGGAGCCGGGAAGGCCAGCACCAGCCAGAGGTGCAGGCAGGACGCCTGCCTGTGACTCGAATGTCAGAGGTTCCAGAGAACGGGGCACTGACTGCTGCACACAGCCACGTGGTGGCCACAGCCCTGGGGACCTCATGACAAGGCTCAGGCCTGTGACCGGGAAGCGCGGTAATGCCAGTACCTCCACCGGCTGCCCCACACCGGCCTTCCCTGTTCATTGCTCCCAGTCACAGGGCCATGCTCTCAGCTCCATTCCACAGCTGAAGATGGGAGCCACAAGGGCTCACAGGGGCCTTGCTCGAGGTCACCAGGCCAGGGACAGCCCTCGCTCTGCCAGAACCTCCCAGCGTGAGGCCTCTTTCTCCAGCCCCAGAGTCAAGCCCCATCTCTAGTGAAAAAGACACCTTGACTTTGGTTTTCTCTTGTCTTGTCCTCTGAGCTAAACCCCACCCTAAAGCCCCCGTGTGTGGCATGTGCTCCAGCTAAAATAGTACCACTGAGGTCATGGCGTCCTGAGGGCGGCAACAAAGCCCACGTGAGTGCTGAGGATGCTCCGCGTGTCGGCAGAGTGAGCAGCAATTCCCGTCCCTGTTTGCTCAGGTCAAGAAAACTCTAAGTTAGAGGCCCATTGAATCAGAAACCTGGTACAAGTACCGGGCACCTGGAGCTCATATGAAATGAGTATTATTGGCAGAGGAAGTTCCAGCCAAGCTGAAGTACATCTACACTGCTGCACGCATTCTGCTGTGACTCTGTTTACTGTTCCTCTCAAGGTTTTCTGAGCGTGTTAACTACAACAGAACGCCTCGTCTGAGCTGTGACTCACTCCGTGCCGAGTGCTCACTCCAAAGCTGTATGGTGTCATTGTTTTTTACCCAGTGCCTCCCTGGTAGCAGTATAAAACCTGTCCAAAAATTCCTGGACAAGCCTCCTGTTGGGGGGTGGGGTCTGTGCATCCTCCCCTTGAACCTGTGGACTTGTGACCAGCTCCAGCACAGGGGAGGACAGAAGTGATGCAGTATGGCTTTTGGAGCTGATCATAAACAGCGTGCACTTCTGCCGAGAGTGCTGGCACCCTGGCTCTGGGGGCCCTGGGCCACTGTGGAAGAGGCCTGATCGCCCTACAGGTAGGCAGGTCACCTGCCGGTGCTAACAGCCAGTCCTAGCTGAGCCCATCCTCAGAGGCAAAGGCGTGCCAGCAAAGAAGCCTCCAGGAAGTAGATTCTCCAGCCCCAGCTGTTTGAGCCATCCCAACTGAGGTTCCAGACACTGTGAAACAGAGAATGGCCATCTACATTTCAAATTCCCAACCCACTGCTTTATTACGTAAGCATATAAAATAATTGCTATTTTATACCACTATGTGTTGAAGTAACAGGTTACTTAAGCAGCAAAACACAAGTAGAAATGAAACAGACAAGTATGTCCCCAGCCGATGAGGCAGACTTCAAGTCAACCCATGATACAGGGCTTAATTCCTCACCACTGGATATGGTCCCTACCAAGTGCATGTGCACCCTTCCCCAGATCCAAGGCACAGCTTTGCACAGACTCATCGCCTTGGTAAAACCCTGGGTCGGGGCTGCAGTCGTGGGGAAACCCTCCCTCCCCAACCATCCAGGCTGTCCGCCTCCACCTGAACAAAACATTAACTGTGCCAAGGAAAGACGCACCCTTGCTCACAAGAATGAACCTCAACGATCCTAGTACCAGAACACAGCAACTATCTGACCCCCTTGGGTAAGCTTTTTTTCAAACCCGGTTAGAATATGCACTACTTTTTCTTTTATGCATTACTCTCATAATAAGAAAAGTATTAAAGAGTTGTTTAAATGGATCAGAAGGTTCAAATTAGGAGATACTCTTCTGTTTTTAATTCATCAAATAAGAAAGGGGGATGTGCAGAAAGAGGGAGATTCTCCAGTTCCCACTAAATGCAATTTGGTGTTCGGGGTTAGGCAGCGTCCTACGTCGAAGGGGAGCAGTCACTGAATGGGGATCCTTGCCTCTTGCCTGACCTGAAGGAGCCTAGGTCCAAACAATGAACGCTGGGCAGCCGGCCTGGCCTGTCACTGTCTGAAGCAGTTATACAGGATGAAAACTGCCCAAGAGGAAAAGGCTACTTTGCCGAGCAGACCCCAGTAACTGGCAGGTGTCACAGGCCTCTGGAGGGCACCTGCTTGTGGGACCCCCCTGCGACACTAGCCCTCTTCTGGGCCCTCCCCAAGGCCAGGCTGCAGGGACAGCACCTTCTAGAGCCTGCCCTGAGTTCCCTGCAGTCTCGGCCGGCAGGTCCCGAACTTCAGCTGTAAAACACTTGAAGTGACTCAGATCTCCTCACAGGCTTACCTAATAAAAGCGTACCAACATTCCCATGGGAAAAAAATTTGCCCCAAGAAGTTCCTTTTTTTTACAAAGTGGTTAAAAAGGCAAGAAACCCTGGGCTTTGCAGAGGACATCTAGTCCTCTAAAGAGTATTTAAACTGTAAAAATGTCGATATTAAGCGAGAATAGAAACTTATTAGAACCAATATTTTTTACCTTTTAAAAACTATATACATGTTTAAAACTAATGCAAGTGTATTCACAGAAGACTTTATACTTTTCTATTAATTTCTACAACTTGCAAGAAGAAAGTGTGAAATATGTTTTTAGGTCTGGAAGGAACATTGAGTTGCTTCTCTCCCTTCCAGGTAGGGCAGCATCACAGCCTACAAAGCACAGGGTGGCCTATTAAATTATCCCAAACTGGTAAGTGAGAAAAACCTGAAATCCAAAACTATGGACTCAATTATCATCTCATGAAACTACTACTCTGTTTTAAAATCCTGGATAAGGGGTGGCTGGGTGGCTCAGTTGGTTAAGCATCCGACTTCAGCTCAGGTCATGAGGTCACCATTTGTGAGTTCCAGCCCTGCGTCAGGCTCTGTGCTAACAGCTCAGAGCCTGGAGCCTGCTTCAGATTCTGTCTCTCTCTGCCCCTGCCCTGCTTGTGCTCTGTCTCTCAAAAATAAAATAAATGTAAAAAAAAAAAAAAATTTAAAGCCTGGATAAGAGAAACTCTCTCCCATAGGGACTCTCCATAGGTGCACAGGACAAACGGCTGTTTAAAACAGAGATACACAAAGTGTGTCCCCAAGCAGTGGCAGGAGCATCCTGTGGGGACTTGTCTGAAATGCCTCAGGCCCACAGAGGGCTTCAGATCAGAAACTGTGGGGTGGGGCACAGCCACTGGGGTTTCACAAGGGCTCCAGGTGATGCCAACTGCCCTACAATCTGAGAAGCTCTACAGGAAACAGCCTCCCTTTGATCTTCTCCCACGTTCACATCCTAAGAGACCCCATGTTTTGTTAAGAGGACAACAGAGTCAAATACTGTCAAAGTAAACCCTTTGTGGACACTGCCTCCACGGTAGCACATCTCTAGATGCCCCTTCTTCCTCTCCACTGCCCTCCCTTCCTTCCCAGAGCTGGCCAACCCCAACACATCCCTTCAGCTCATGCCTCACTCCATCCAGGCGCCAGCCCCTCTCCTGGGCTCTGGCCACTGCAGACCTGTATTCACTGCTGTCTTCCCATTTCTTCCGCCCATCTCCACGTGGCACTGCTTCCACCAGGTGTCCTGCCCTGAAAGCTGCTGGCTTTGTCATTTTCCTGCTCAGCATTCCCTAGGTTCTCCAAATGACTCTGACTGCCCACTCCAAACATCAAAAAGTCCTGAGCATGGGGCACCTCGGTGGCTCAGTCAATTAAGCGTCTGACTTCGGCTTGTGTCATGATGTTGCAGTTTGTGAATTCGAGCCCCACATTGGGTCTGTGCTGACAGCTCAGAGCTGGGAGCCTGCCTCAGATTATGTCTCCTCTTTGTTCTTCCCCTGATAACTCTCTGTCTCTTTCAAAAATAAACAACAAAAGTCCTGAGCATGTGCTCCCTATATAGGTACATGCACACTGTAAAGGATGAAGTAGAAGTGTGGGAATATATATATATATATAATATATATATTATATATATTATATGTAATATATGTGTGTGTGTGTGTGTGTGTGTGTGTGTGTGTGTGTGTATTCCGGAATTTCGGGGCACCTGGGTTGCTCAGTTAAGTGTCCAATTCTTGATTTCAGCTCAGAGCATGATCTCGATGTTTGTGAGTTCGAGCCCCACATAGGGCTCCATGCTGGTAGAGTAGAGCCTGCTTGGGGTATTCCCTCTCTTTCTTTCTCTCTCTCTGTCCCTCTCCTGCTCTATCTCTCAAAATAAGTATACATTTAAAAAAATCTCCAGAATTTCTTTCCACTGTCCCCCACCATGTGAAGGGTTACACAGGACACACACATACACCACCCCCCCCCCCACCAATGCCGGCCATGCAGGATGCATGAATCACCCCCAGTACCCTGGCCTCCACTCCTCCATCACCTGTCGTGAACAGGCCAGCACAGTTCTCAACATACTTCCTACCCCACTGAATGTCTAAGGAATTCTAACATATTTGCACTTCTCAATTATGAAATAATCAGTGCCTTATCATAGTTGGTCTGACGTGTCTGATAGTAACCAAGGTGCTGCTAAGATGAAGTTTGTTTAGGACTGGGTCCCTATGAGCTTGACCCAGCACACTTAGGGATAGAGCCTCCATGTTACATTCACTGCAAAGCAGAGTCCTTACATAATCATGGCATCTGACTTTCTCCCCAAAGGGGTTAGCGCTCCCTCCCTTGGTTTCACGAGGCTCAGGAGGAGTGCCCTCACCAAATGCAAGCCAATCCCAAGGTTCTCCTTGCCTGTCGTCCCGGGCAGGGCACCCAGCGGATCCTTCTGCAGCCCCCTCCAGCCTCACCCCCCACAACTCGCTGCTCCCTCCTGTTCTCCCCCCGCACAGCAACACTGAACCTTGATGTCTGAGTGCACTGTGCTTGCTTGGACTTCAAATCCTGGCCCTGTTCTTCCCCTTTTCATAGAGGCCCTCCCAGCCCTCCACTGCTCTGGGTCAGGTGACACTCTTCTGTGGTCTTTCCAAGCCCTACCGTCCCTCAGATGCCCTCTCTGACCCTTCCTTGGTACCACTGCAGAGCCATATACCTGCTTCTGTCTCCACCTCCCCACCAAGGTCACTGAGGTCAAGGCCCCTAGCTATCCATCCTATCTATTACTCTGCCACAAAAACACTGTAGCAGAATGAAAATTACCATGTAACTTCCATACCCTGACCTTGAAAACCCAAGACAGTCTTTAAAGCTTTAAAATTCTAAATATTGAGTTATTGTAACGGGTGTCACTCTTATTCAAGAATAGTTTGAAGGGAAAGAACCCTCCCACTGAAAACTTCAGCCATGCAAAGCCTTCCTTTAATTTAAATGAGGACAGCCTATGATACATACATCTATCACTGAGCTCTAGGCAGCCATTTACATTTTTGAATGAGATCTCTGCATTGAAAGATGTTTTCCATATATTAAATACAAAAGGAAGTCACAGAAAGTCTATAGTATAAAATCATTTACCTTTTAAAAATACCAAAATATATTATCTGAGCACATAATGCACAGGAAACTATCTATGTGATTCATACATACATCTACAATGCCAACAAGTAACTGACAGGAAGGCAAACAGAGTTAAGTGAAAGGGAGAAGAGCAGGGAGTGGGATCTTCCAAATGCTTCTATACTGTTAAGATGTTAAAATTACGAATTAAAACTAGACCCCCAAAAGACATGTATCAATGCCCTTTGCACCTTACTATCCAAACTGTAAATTACCCTTGACCACTGAACACCTTGGTTGCCTCCAGATTCAATTCAAGTCAGTACTCAGAGACACCAGTGTATCAACAGAAAGATAACATATTTACCATGATACTTATAACAACTATGTGTGCATTTCTTGCAGCTGGAATTAAAATACATTCTGTTCCCAAATCTTCACCTGAGAAAATAACTTCTGCCTCTTCACAAACGGAGCCAATAAATTTGTAAACATGTTCCACTCAAACATATTCTCAAGGATCTAGTGCATAGTATTGTATTCAATTAGGTAAACATTCAAAAACCGCTTAATCTGCACTAGAC
Organism: Hyaena hyaena; assembly: GCF_003009895.1. Lineage (NCBI taxonomy): Eukaryota > Metazoa > Chordata > Mammalia > Carnivora > Hyaenidae > Hyaena > Hyaena hyaena. Next base: position 670,596 of record NW_024081397.1, read on the forward strand.
AGTAACATCGAATTTGGAGACACAGGTACAAAAAAAGATAGACGCATTCCAGACTACCCAAGAAAGCAAACATGCACTTTAATTCTTCAAGTCACTAGAGATGAATACACGTGACAAGAAGCGGACTCTCCTGGGGCGCCTGGGTGGCTCAGTCGGTTAAGCGTCCGACTTCGGCTCGGGTCATGATCTCATGGTTCGTGGGTTCAAACCCCGCATAGGGCTCTGTGCTGACAGCTAGCTCAGAGCCTGGAGACTGTTTCAGATTCTGTGTCTCCCTCTCTCTCTGACACTCCCCTGCTCACACTGTCTCTCTCTCTCTCTCTCAGAAATAAATTAATTAATTTTAAAAAAAGAAATAAATAAAACATAAAAAAAAAAAAAAGCAGACTCTCCTTTCTCCCCTTCTGTACCCCTGCAACTTCACAGATACCAGCAGATGTCTAGCATGATACAAAGTTGCCGTATCTTTTCTTCTGCTTTTTTTCCACTTAAGGAAATGTGGCAATATTTTCTCTCCAACAATGGAAATCACTTTCCCTTGAGGCTACCAAATAAAGGCACCTCCTTAGTTTTCTGACAAAAAGAAGAAACAGATTCACCAAAGAAAAAGGAGAGCAACAAAGGGTGAATCCTTCTGAGCCCAGCCCAGCATCAGGGCTATGGGCAGGAGAGATGAAAGCACGCCTTTACCATCACTGTTACAGATCACAAAGCTTAAATCATAATCACAGACCTCACTTCTCAGGATTCTCCCTGAAACAGACCCAGAGCTCTTGCCCTCTGATCAATTACTTCCCGGTGGAAACAGAAGTCAGGAGCAGAATAGGCCACTCAATAAACATTTGCTGCCCAAATAGATGATGAATCTGCTGAAAACTGACAAGCAACAGCTCTGCTTCCTTTTCAACTGACTTCCAATGAGCATCACCGATTAGGTCTGATAGTAAGCATGGTTGGATCTATTGTTAGATTGCCAAAGGCAAAGAAATCCAGAAGAAAAGGTTTTGTTTTGTGTGTGTGTGTCTGTGTGTGTGTGTGTGTGTGTTTTAAGTAGGTAGGAAGAAAAGGACAATTCAGACTCCTCACCACAACTTCTAAATGGAGGAAGGAGCCTTCATGTGACCAAACCCGGAATGTGAAACTATGACAGAAAACATAAAGGTGTAGTAACCATTTTTTGAAAGTAGAACTATGATTAAGAACAAGATGGAAAAAGAAAATGTGTATATGTAAGGATCAGTACAAAGCATAAAGGAGAAACTTTTTAAAAATGTAATATAACTTTGGGGGAAATTCTGCACCTGGCTGTTAAAACTTGCTCTCTCTCGGGGCGCCTGGGTGGCTTAGTCGGTTGAGCGTCCGACTTTCGCTTAGGTCATGATCTCGCGGTTTGTGGGTTCAAGCCCTGCGTCGGGCTCTGTGCTGACTGCCAGCTCAGAGCCTGGAGCCTGTTTCAGTCTGTGACTCCCTCTCTCTCTGACCCTCCCCTGCTCATGCTGTCTCTCTCTGTCTCTCTCTCCTACAAATTAAAAAAAAAAAAAAAACATTAAAAAAAAACTTGCTCTCTCTCTCTTCCTCTCAAAAATAAACATTTAAAAAAAAAAAAAGCTGCTATGTCGGGGCACCTGGGTAGCTCAGTCAGTTAAGCATTCAACTCAGTTTCGGCTCAGGTCAAGATCTCACAGTTCATGAGATCAAGCCCTGTGTTGGATTCTGTGCTGACAGCTCGGAGCCTGCTTGGAATTCTCTCTTTCCCTCTCCCTGGCTCATGCGTGCTCTCTCTCTCCCTCTCAAAAGAAACAAATAAACATGTTTTAAAAAATATATTTGCTACTAGATCTTTATTTAAAATGCTAAAGAGAAACTTGATAGACATAAATTTCACAAAAAATAAAACCTACGTAAAAAAATTACAAAACTTTACTGAGGGTCAAAAGAAAGATGTCATGGAAAAAAAAGAGAAATCACTACCTCTATATGGGAAAATATTTTAATATAATAAAATTTGAAAGACTGATTTTATTGTTGTACTTCATTCTGTTTTTCCACATTGAGTACATTATTTTCCTATTTACAAATTATTTAGTTTTATTTGTTTATTTATTTATTTAGGAGAGAGGGCAAGGGCAGAGAATCCCAACTGTCAGCACAGAGTCCAACTCAGGGCTCTAGGGCTCGATCTCATGAACCATAAGATCATGACCTGAGCAGAAACCAAGAGTCCAATGCTTAACTGACTGAGCCACCCAGGAGCCCCTTGAAGATGGTTTTAAGTGGCCTTTTCATTTTGTATTTGAAGAGATGGAGAAGGAAAGAAGGTATGGGAGGGGTTTAGGAGGGACATTTCAAACCACGGTGCCCATTGGCATCACCTAGACTACAGCCTGGTGTGCCATACCCCTGTGACCAATGCAATGATTTCCTAAGGGAGGGGTGGCCATCCACAGGGACAGAATCCTATGGAATGGCTGTGTCTGTAGGTCACCCTAACAGGCCTGGAAAATGTCAGCCTTCTACCCAACGCGTTTGTTGGGAATGGCATGGTCCAGGAAAACATGAGGAAAGGGGGATATGGGAGAAGCCAGATTGGGGGGGGGGGTAAGTGTGGCAGGGGTATCTGTGTGGGAATTGGGGTGAGAGCCGGGAGAGAGGGAAAGAGATGCAAGCAGGATGGACTAGGTGGGGGAATGGGGAAGAGGGCAAGAGGGGGGGTAAGGGGACAGATGGAGAGTGAGGAAGCGGGGAGATGGAGAGGTAGAGAGGAAGGAGAAGGGAGTGGACAGTGGGGTGTGTGAGAAAGGGGAGGTGGGAGTGTGGAAGGGGAGGAGGAAGACTGGGTAGGCAGATGAGGGGCGGAGGTGTTGAAGCACAAGGCGTGAGTTGGGCAAGGGCCCTAGAGGCCTCAAGAAGGTGCCAGTGCTCAGTGGTGGGAGACAGGCAGGTGAGCCAGACAGGTGCAGGTACAAGACCAGCCACTCTGGCTCAGGAGGGCTGCAGGCCCTGCAAACTCAGCACCCTGGCCTGGACCGGACGCTGCTGCTGGGACAGAGAACAGGCCTTCCAACCACCCAAGCTGCACATGCTTCAACGCAGACAAGCTGCCCAGCAGCCACCCGGGCCCACCATGCTCATCAGCCAGGTCACAGTCATCAAGAAGAAGGGGCGCTCTCACTGCAGGGCCAAACAGGAGGACCAGAAGCCGGTTGATCACCCACCAACAAGGACCAATGCCCAAAGTAGGGGTCCTCTACAAAACCTCCTGGCCCCTCTGCCTTGTAGGCACCCCATTGGGGCTGCTTCAACATAAAACACTGTTTCAGGACAAGTGTCCCCAAAAGTCTACACTGAAGCTAAGAAGTGGGGTAGGTGCATCCTTGGGGTTCCTTCAGGTCCCTCCACACCACACGGAGTATCAGGCTAAGTGCTGGAGGAGGTCACGTAATTGTCCTATGCCTCAGTTTCCCCATCTATAACATGGGGAGATTATTGTCACCTCCCTGCCAGACAGTGGTGTTATCAAAGCAGGTCACTACTCATGCTGCACTTTAGCGTGTGCACCAGGCGTGGGAGTGGAGGGAAGGGGGGGCTTTCATTGCTTTGAGAGCCTAGGATAGAAATTATGTCTTTTAAATAATTAAGATGCACTGGGAGTAAGGGGAGCAAGGAATTAGAATAAGATTATATAGATATAGATACATATAGATACACACACACACGCACACGCATACACACACAACTAAGAGGAAGAAGAGACCTAAGATACTGATTGGGCTACATGCAAGTTTCCTGGAGAACCACTGTCCATCCATTGCCCCTTATCATTCATGGCTAGTAACCCTTTCCACAAGGACTGTCACTGGTCCCTAACAGCGTCAGAGTAATGTGATTCTTTCCCTTGGTTCCATTGGAGCCATCCTACCCCTCAGTCTTCCGTTGCTGGTCTGATCACCAGCAGACATGGCTGTCGGCTCACATCTTTGAAAATAAATAAACAAAACTCAGATCGCTGAACATTACATATGTCAACAGAATTCTAACTTAGAAACAGCATGTTTGTTTTCAGAAAAACTATAAAAATGTTCAGAGATACTAAGAACAAAATTCCAAGGTCTCACCACCCTAACAAAATTGTTTGCATCTTCCAAGATGTGCAGACCTTTCCAAGCGTTTGCTACTGATGCTTTATAGCACGTACTTATTTTGGTTAGAAAAATAGAAAGCTTAACCAAAAACTCAAAGAAACTGATGGACTAACTTAAAATTCACCCCTTGCTCTTCAAAGTGGTTCCTCGACCCACCCACCCTCTGGGGAGCACCCACTTGCCCGCTGTCACTGCCCTTCCTGAGCAAGGGCAATCCCTCCCGACAGGGCACTTTCTTCACACCTACACCTGGAAATATCTTTTTTCCAAGGTGGCTCATCAACTGAAGCTATCATCCCTTTGAAGAAATTCTTTCATTCCTCATAGTGCTTTTCAAAAAGTACTACTACCTGCAAGGTAGTAAGAGAACACAGTATTCCCATTTATAAGTGCACAGAAATGAAACACCAGGGTTAGATGACTGTCCCCAAGCCAAACTATGAGCCTAACAAAAGCAAGTGAAACCACCTTCTCTGTAAAGGAACAACGCTGAATCACCCCTCCCACACATACCCTTCAGAATCTCCTAAGACCCAAGACATTTGTAGAACATACAGCAGGGAGGGAGTCAAGTAGGCATTAATGTGGATTCAGCGCACATGGAGAATCTGGCACCAGGCCCTGCCTGTTAAACATCTATTCTTGAAAGCGCTTGGACATCACAACACCCACCCTCAGGGTTTCCTGGCCCACACAGCAGCCTACAACCCGCCAGCCCATCTACACAAGGCCCGGGATGCACACAGCAGAGTGCGATATCCCGGCTAGACAGGCTGCCCCCAAATACAAAACTGAGTCTACGTGGCCCTCCCCTAAGGCTTGAATATTCAGGGCACATTCAGAGAACTCTCTACCTTCTTGCACTGCATGAATTTTGATCAAATGTTTACTCATCTCACTGAATAACGTTTATGTTTGGGACAGACTTCAAGTGCCGCCTTTAAGGACCCAAAGGAGCTGCTCCTTGCACCCTGCCCCCTCCAATGCCATGGTCATGCTGGGATCTCTGCCTTCAACCCTATTGTCCAAATCCTATCCCTCCTCTAAGTAGCAACCCCTGGGCCATGAGGGCATCCCCATTCCTTCATAGCCCCGGTCTCATTTCTCTCATGGAATGCCTTGGCTCATTACTTAAGAACTACGTGGTGAAAGTAGAACCGTTGAAAACAAAGATTCCCAGGTCCTAAAATCTGTTTCTGCCCCAAGAACACCTCGGACACCAATGTGTGGGGGTTTTTTCCACACCAACAACCTATTCTCCAACTCTTTGGACACTAACTGTGTGGGTGTCCAACAATTCGATTTATTCTGACACTAACAACCTAGAATTAGGACAGACTGCAGTTAGGGTCTCAATCCCACACGACTGCCAATCACAAGTCCCTATACTGACAAAGTGGCTATAAATCAGGGGTTCCCACGACCCCATACCTGGGTTTGATCATTTGCTAGAATGGCTCCCAGAATTCAGGAAAACAGTTTACTTACATGTACTGGTTCATTATAAAGGATACAACTCAGAAACAGCCAAGTGAAAGAGGTGTGCACGGCAACATATGGGGATGGGACTGGAGCTTCCACACCCCCAGTACCTCCTTGCACTCAACAACTGGGGAGTTCAATAAGCCCACTGCTAGAGTGTTTGCAGAGCTCCATCTCTAGCACCCCATTCTGGTCCTGGAGGATGCTGGGTGAGACCGGAGTGCCAAACCTAAGCACATGGCTGGTCCTACTCATGATTGGCCCCATCCTGGCTACCTAGAGGCCTACTCTAAGTCACTTCATTGGCATCAATTTCACTGTGATCAAAGAGGGGCTCTCATGAATAACAAAAGACACTCCTATCCCTCAGGAAATCCCAAGTGTTTCAGGAGCTGTATGCCAAGAATAGGGGACAAAGACCAAATATATTTTCCTCCATACCACACCGGGCATGAGAATAGAGCTGCTATTCACTTCACAGAGGACAGTTAACATATATATAAAGAGATCTTAAAAGATGAGTGGAAAAGGAGGGCTCCTGGCTGGCTCAGTCAGAGGAGGAGGAGACTCTTGATCTCGGGGTCATGAGTTCAAGCCCCATGTTGGGTGTGGAGCCTACTAAAAAAAAAAAAAAAAAAAAAGTGAGTGGAAAAGAGAATCAACAACTCAACAGAAAAATGGGCAAATCCATAAACAGTTCTCAGAAACATATAATATTAATAGCCCTGAAACATTTCAAAAGAAGCTTCATGACACAATAAAAGAAGTGCAAATTAAAACAAGGAAATGTATTTTTTAGATTAGTGACAAGTCGAACGTTCACCAACAGCCTTTGCTGGGGAGGCTGAGAGGAGCCAGCTGCTCACACTCCTGGTGAGAGCATGCGCACACGACTATGCACTGCAGCAGTATTTGTGACAGCAACGTGTTGGAAATCATTGCCTTCCACGGGAGACTGATGCGTGCACACAGGAGTACTAGGCACAGGGGACAGCTGTGTGTGTGCACATGGAGCACTCGCTCTCCAGGAAAGGGAGGCAGAGTCTGCGCAGGATGCTACCCGCTCGGTAAAAACAGACAGCAAGGGCAGGCATACATGTGGACTAAATGCTGACATTTGCAAATAAGATGAGTAAAACAAACTAAAAGTGTGCAAAAGGCTGGAGATTGCCCAAGAGACATCTGAGTTTTCACGTAGTTCGACTCAGAACCATGTATGTGGCTGAAATACTTTATTAAAAAGAAGAAAGTTGAACACAAACCGAAACATGACCCTAACTTGTTTCAGGCCTTAAAAAGATGGTCACATGTATCTTCTGAAGACAATACTCTAACTGCACATCCTCAATGAAACATATTCTGAGGAAAAAAAGAACTACAAAGAAACCCTGACTCTTGTTAAGTTTGTTTCTGGCAGTGGTACTGACATAGTCATTCTGAAACTGTTCTGTCTGTATGGTAGCAGAGAGCTAATGACTTTTTTACTCATGTTAGAAATGAGATTTTGACAGTGGAAACAAGAAAACAGCAATACAGAATGGGGGAAGGTAAGGAAGATAAAGGATATACATTTTCCAGCTCTTTCCCCTGCAAGACTTGGGAGCAAGGACACCTCAATGGCAATGCCCACAACCAGAGCCTAGGCTCAACAACATTCTCTGGCGAAAGAAAGTAGGGCTCTTTGGAGAAATGACTAATTCCAGGCCTGGGGCAGGGAAAGATGGGCCCAGAACATCTGGAGATCAAGGAAGTGCTCAAAGACTCAAAGACTCTGAGTCCACAGTGATTGTTTTTTAAAGGGGAGGGGTGAATTGATTCATGACCCCCCAAAATACGTCCACATCCTAATCCCTACAACCTTGAATTTGACTTTACTTGGGAAAGGGTGCTTTGCAGGTGTAATTAAGGATCTTGAGACCAAAAGATCACCTTCAATATTCACTTGGGCCCTAAATCCAGTGCCACATGTCCTCATAAGGACCCAGGGAACACGTGACAGACAGAAGAGGCAATGTGACCATCCAGAGAGGAAGGTGGGAGGGATGCATCCACACACCAGAACATCTGGAGCCTCAAAGGAGCCTTCAGAGGGAGAGCAGCCTTGTCAGCACCTCGGTTTCAGATGTGTGGCCTCTGAACGGTGACAGAATAAATTTCTCTTGTTTGAAAGCCACCTTGTTTGTGGCAATGTTACAGCAAGCACAGGAAATTACTAAAGAAAGTGAGAGAAGATAGAGGGAGGCAAGTTCTTTTCAGAAGAATGCAAGTTAATAAACTCAAGAAAAGCAGGGGCGCCTGGGTGGCTCATGGATAAGCGTCCAGCTTTGGCTCCGGTCATGATCTCAGGGTTCGTGGCTTCAAGCCCCGTGTCAGGCTCTGTGCTGACAGCTCAGAACCTGAAGCCTGCTTCAGATTCTGTGTCTCCCTCTCTCTGCCCCTCCCCCACTCACACTCTGTGTCTGTCTCTCTCTCTCCTAAAAATAAACATTAAAAATTTTTTTTAAAATAAACTCAAGAAAAGCAACATTTTGGATTTCCCAGTGTGAAAAGTGATCTAGGTGAGAAGTGTCAATGAGCTCTGTATGCACTCACTGAACAAAAAGACACTCCATCTCTGAGAACTACCTCCAGGACTGTGTACCAGGAAAAGGCACCTTTAGTTAAGTGCGGTGATGGCCAACCTGTATCATCAACAGTGGGGCAACCCTGATGAAAGGCAAATCAACAAGCACTATTACAAAAATGTTCAGCCAAATTTAATTGGACAAATCACATCACAGAATGTGAGATGTTTTACAGCACAACTGGCCTGGCCTATTTTTTAAAGGTAAATGTTATGAAAAATAAAAAATAAAAAAGTTAGAAACATAACAGCCAAATGCAACATATAAACCTTAACTGATCTTAGAGTTTAAGAAAAAGCAGGGGGGGACACCTGGGTGGCTCAGTCAGTGAAGCGGCTGACTTTGGCTCAGGTCATGATCTCATGGTTTGTGGGTTCGAGCCGCACATCAGGCTCTGTGCTAAAAGCTGGGAGCCTGGACTCTGTTTCTGATTCTGTGTCTCTATCTCTCTCTCTGCCCCTCCCCTACTCATATTCTGTCTCTCCCTCTCTCTGTGTCTCTCCCCCTGCTCTCAAAAATGAAGAGACATTTAAAAAAAATTTAAGGCTATCAAAGACATTTATAGTACAATTGGGGGAAACTCAAAACATGGACTGTCCACTGGACAGTATTATTTATGTTAATTTTTTAGAGAGTACTAATGGTAATGAGATTACAGAAGATGCCCTTAGTCCTAGGAGATCTAGTTAAAATATTTAAAGGTGAGGTAACTTTCAAATATTTCCAAAAAAAAAGGTATATATATTAAAAAAGAGAAAAGGAACAAATGTGGGAAAAAAGAACAGCTGGTAAATCTAAGCAGAGGAGTATTTGCCTGTTTGCTGAATTAGTCTGTCATTAGGAAGAACAGAAAACAGGTGTGTAAATTATTAAACGAAAATGTTAAGGGCTCAAAACAAGTTTGAGGTGCCCCTCCCAACCCGCCAAGGAACTGATTCCCAGGGTCCCAAGGATCCTGGGAATGTGCACTTCACAAGCGCTGGCTGATCCTCATGCTCAGGTAAACCTGGAGCCAGCACCTGTACTAACTACTTGTTTGTTTTTCCCTCCCTTTCCTCCCTGGAGGCTGCTGGCATCAGGATGCTGTCTCCCTGCATCTCCCGACAGCAGTCCGCTGGATGTTTACCGCAGGGACAGTCCCTAGTCACGCGGGGCTGATTAGATTAATGGCAAAGCTGTTCTAACAAAAGCCTGAATCAGATAAGTTTGCAGTCTGTTTCCATAAACGCAAGGCGAACACACATAAACCACACTTCTATACGGCTCTCAGCGTTTCATCTGCATCTTTTCTCTGCACTGGAGTAGGAGACACAGGACTGAAGGGTGCCATGGCTGCAGCGTCATTACCGCGAGATCCATGATGTGCCAAAGATTAAACAAGGATTACAGGGTCTCACCGCTTTCAAGAGCTGAGGGTCAAAGTAATGGCTCCTGAAATCACTGCATCAGAAAGGAGACTTCTTTTTTGTTCTTGTTTAAAGTCTGAGCCTTGGGGGATGGGAAAACGGGAACACAGTGCAGCTAGAAAGGCAGGAGGAGGTGGCGGCAAAGTTAAGAGAACCCCAGAGAGGCGGTGGGGACGGCCGGACCACACCCAGCAGGGTCAGGAATGGTCACGCCTTGGGCATCCGGAAATGGGGTGACAAGTCCACCAAGACAGGGGTTCTGACTTTCAATCGTGTATAAACAGCAGGACAACTGGCAAGGTACCCCCTGCCCCAGGAGAAGACGGACAGCTCCAGCTCTGGAAGGGGGTCTCAGACTGGGAGGATGACCATGATACTGCTCAGAGCGGAAGTCCTGTCTCCACTGGGGCCCCAGGACTCAGGCAGCCAGGCCTCCCCTTCCAGCAGATGCGTGCCAGAGCCTTGGCACCAGAGCTACAGCACTCTCTCAAACAGGACTGGACAGCCTACGGCCACCAGAAGGCCAACGAAAGCCTCCAACAAGAAAAGTGGGAAGGAGGGGCGCCTGGGTGGCTTAGTCGGTTAAGCGTCCGACTTACGCTTAGGTCATGATCTCGCGGTTCGTGGGTTCGAGCCCCGTGTTGGGCTCTGTGCTGACTGCCAGCTCAGAGCCTGGAGCCTGTTTCAGAGTCTGTGACTCCCTCTCTCTCTGACCCTCCCCTGCTCACGCTGTCTCTCTCTCTCTCTCTCCTAGAAATAAATAAAACATTAAAAAAAAAAATTAAAAAAAAAAAAGAAAAAGAAAAGTGGGAAGGAAACTGGAGGGAAGAGATTCTTTAGTGAGAAAGAAAAATAAACAAAACGACCATGAAAAGAATACAGCCATGAAATAAAGGCCACTGTTTTTGTTTGTTTGTTTTAAATCCAGAGAGAAAAGAACTTATATTAATGAAAAATGATAGCATCATTAGAAGCTTTAAAATGTAAAGCAGGGGCGCCTGGGTGGCTCGATCGGTTAAGCAACCAACCTCAGCACAGGTCATGAGCTCAGGGTTCGTGAGTCAGAGCCTCACGTCAGGCTCTGTGCTGACAGCTCAGAGCCTAAAGCCTGCTTCAGATGCTGTGTCTCCCTCTCTCTCTGCCCTTCCCCCACTTGTGCTCTCTCTCTCAAAAATAAACATTAAAAAAATTTTTTTAATATATAAATAGCAGAAGTTTCTAGAAAGTAAAGCAAAACTTTTAAAGAAGTGGACATGGTGCCTGGGTGGCTCAGTCGGTTAAGCATCCAACTCTTGGTTTTGACTCAGGTCATGATCTCATGGTTCATGAGTTCAAGCCCTGCATCAGGCTCCATGCTGTCAGTGCAGAGCTTGCTTGGGATTCTCTCTCTCTGTGTCTGGCCCTTTCCCACTTACATTCTCTCTCTCTCTCTCTCTCTCTCTCTCAAAATAAATAAATAAACCTAAAACAAATTTTTTTAAAGGGGAGAAAATAGGAAATAAGAGGACTAGAGTAGACAATACTACATCAGCATAGTAGGATTCCAGAGAGAGAAAAAAGAGAATGGAGATGAAACAAACAAAGAATAATTTAAGAACATCCCAGAACTGAAAAAGTACAACCTGTGGGTAGCAAGGGCTCCACAGGACCCAGTGCATGGGGCACAGATGCATGCAAGGCAGGCTATGCACACCTCCCACTGCAGGGGACAGGTCCCTCAGAGCAGGCTCTGCTGAGCTGCAGCAACAAGTGACCCCAGGCCCTACAAGCCTTAAAAACTAAGATGTATTCTTCAAGTTTGTATCACTCTAAGGAAGTGGGCGGGGGGAGGGGGGTTCTGCGCTGAGCGCCATTACGCCATTACCTTGAATGATGCCAGTTATCAACCCAGAGGGGAGGAAGCGTGTTCACAACTAATCGCTGGGCCCAGAAGTGAAGCAGGGCGCCCCCCCTTGGCCGGCCCCTGGGCATGCTGACTGCAGGAGGCCTCCAACCCGCCCCCTCCCCACCCCCCCCAGGAGTGAGGAAAGGCCAGGCAGCAGAGAGCTGGAAATGCCTGGTCTTCAATGACCCTTGGGAGCAACAGCAAGATCCTGCCATCTTCCAGAAAGAAAACACCAATCCCACAAAAGGGACTGGTCTGACACAACTGGGCTATCCTAGAAGTCAGAAAGGAATGGAACAATCCCTGAAGAATTCTGAAGGAATCTTCTAGAATTTTACATTATCAATCTATTAATTAAATGTAAAGAAAAGACATTTATGCAAGTCTCAACATTCTCCTCCAATGCACATTCAAGTGAAATAAGTGAGAAATAAGCAAGAGGAAGTCAGGGAATAGGACATCTGTAATGGGCAGAGCAAGTCTGAAGGCTGTGGGGGCCGTTCTTCAGGAAAGGGCCCCAACAAGATGTCCTGATGCTTTTCAACATCTTAGGGCCACTGACAAAGCATTTAGAATTGAATCAGAAATAGTACACAGAGGGGGGAAAAGGAAAGAAAGAAAGAAATAATATGAAAAAGCCATTTATTAGCTCCAGGGAAAACAAAAAGTCATGCACAACATGGCTCACTAGCTATAAATAAGAACATTTAGTCATACACGTATATACTAAATGCTGATCTCAAAATTACACCACTTCTACATGGGGATGGTGAACACAAGGGAAGCAGGGAAGTAAGAAAATAAACAATCATCTTCCAAAGAATAAAGTCACAAAGGTAATACCTACAAATGAAAAATCACCAACCATATGATTCTATAGCACAAAGATAAACACCAAAAACACTCAGCTAAAGGAAGTAAGTGCTTGCCTCCCTGTGCGGAGAGAGAGTGGCAGGGACTCTGTTTTGCCTAACAAACCCTGAAGACTCTATTTGACTTTTCAAACTATGTGCATGTTTTAAAAAAACACACACACACTGATGGTAATCCCAGCTGAGCCTCTACCTGGGGAACTACCTACCAGGTAGGCTGGCATGATTTTCAGTCAGACCTCTGAGCTCTTCAGTGCTACATAGGCTGAAACACTTAAGACACAGCTCCTGTTCTCAAGGATTGGGAGTTTTACTGAGAAGAAAACACATGCATGGAAAAGACCTCTAGTGCAGTGCAAGGTGTCACAGGCTCACTCCCAAGGTAGGGTCCAGAAGAGTTTAGAGAGCAGGAAGGGAGACTCTGGCCCAAGAAGGCAAAAACAACCTTTTGAGAAAGATCCAAGTGCAATGAGAAAGACGGGCAGAACTTGAGAGAGGAGCAGTCAGTGCACTTCCAGAACAGGATCTGGCTAGCCATGAGGCTGTGTGTTAAGTGGGAGTATGGACACTTTTTTCAAAGAGATTTCACTCCTAACAGGGAGGGCAAGATTGTCAGTAAGACTCCCTGCTGACTTACATTCTCAGTGTCCTTGGACACTACCTATCCGGAACCTTATAATGTTTTTCTGGCAGTATCTCAGATGTACCATCCCTGCTCATTAGTAAGGCTGCTCCACCCTATTCTTGAGCCCCCCATAACTAAAATCAGATTTTATAAGCTGGCACAAGGCCTCTCCTGAGCCAGCCAGCTCTGGCCCCTGTCTGCTGGTCAGCCTCATCGCTGTACTTTGTTTTCATGCTCCAAAAACACTATCCTTCTTTGCATTCCTACAGCCTTCCCTGCTCTTGGCTGCCACAGGACCTCTGCACATGCTCTTCCTCCTACAACACATTCCCTCCTAGGCCTCCCTATTCTACACATCATTCAGTTCTCAGCTCAAGCCTCAACTCCTCATGGAAACAAATTGTCCCTGATCACCTAATTTGAGAGTCCCTGTCATGAGCTCTCATGCATTCCTTTCCCTTATATCAGTTTGTAATTTAGCCCTCATTTGAGTGATTATCTCATTCTTGGCCACCTTACCTTCTAGGTCAATGGTCCCCAGAAAACAGCAACAACTTCCCAGGTGAAGCTATGAGAAATGCACACCCCAGACCTACTCCATCAAAAACCTGAGGTGGGAAGCAAAAATCTGTGTTGTGAAAACCCTCTGGGTGATTCTGGTAAACACTCCAGTTTGAGAACCACTGCTCTAGGCACCAAGATGGCACTTCCTAGTGTCCCCCAGCCCCATGCATGGTAACAGACAACGGTAAGGACTTGGCAGGATTTCCTGGTTGAATGAATGTTGAAACACTTCTCGGGCTCCCTAAATCTCCCTTTATTAATTCTTTTTTTTTTTTAATTTTTTTTTTAATTTATTATTTCTAGGAGAGAGAGAGAGAGACAGCATGAGCAGGGGAGGGTCAGAGAGAGAGGGAGTCACAGACTGAAACAGGCTCCAGGCTCCGAGCTGGCAGTCAGCACAGAGCCCGATGCGGGGCTCGAACCCACGAACGTGAGATCATGACCTAAGCGAAAAGTCGGACGCTTAACCGACTAAGCCACCCAGGCGCCCCTCCCTTTATTAATTCTAATCACATTGGAGCACCTACGTGGCTCAGTTGGTTGAGTGTCCGACTTCAGCTCAGGTCATGATCTTGAGGTTCACGGGTTGGAGCCCCATGTGGGGTTCTGTGCTGACAGCTCGGAGCCTGGAGCCTGCTTCAGATTCTGTGTCTCCCTCTCTCCCTGCCCCTCCCCTACTTACATTCTGTCTGTCTCTGTCTCTATCTCTCTCAAAAACAAAATAAAACATTAAAATAAATTAATTCTAAACACCTCTGTCCAACTTTAGAAGCCCTAGATCAACACCGACCAGGCTGCACACCTGGGTTCTACCTCCAGCTCCAAGTCTTTCTAGGTTCAAAACTTTGCTCTCTATAGCTTGTCATCCGTATAGTCTTCCATAAATGTTCCTAATTCCTCTTGGTCTTAATTTTCCCACCTCTAAAATGGGAATAACCATAGTATTCCCAAGATTGCTGAGATAATTAAATAAGCCAATGAGACTCATGCCTGCACACATATGTAACTCAGCAAATTTAGGTGTTATTATTATTTCATCACAAATTATTGTGATGCAATTTTAAGTGATCTTTCCCCTGGGTCTCAGCTTTCTTGCTCAAGACTGACCACATTCACTTAAGAGTAGCTCTCTCTTCCTTTCAAACTACTCACATCTCACACCCATCTCTGGCCTGAAACTCTGCCTAGGATCCAAAAGCCCTGCTTGAGGTTTCTCTGCTTCCACTTCCTGGGACAGCTGGGCTATGCTGAACAATCTGGGTCTTAATAACACATGTCCTTCTAGAGCTCAGCTGAAGTCACTTTCCCAAGTCCCCTCTCATCTCCAGAACCAGATCTTGGTAATTCAACCAGTTAGCAGATTGTTTCATTTAAGAGTGTGTCTGTCTGGTGGCTAGGATTCAAACACAGCTTACACTGGAAGCTGGAAGCTATTTCTAGTCCAACTGTGGTAGTTGGTAAAGTATTAATAGCAACAATTAAAATATATGCTCATCGAATAGATCTTAAAATAAAGGGGAGGGGGATGTTTTCTGCATCTCAGAAAACACAGGGTCCACCACCTGCCTGCGAAGTGCCTCTCCTGCCCTGTCTCAGCCAGAGGCTGGGAGTCATGGTAGACACGAGGGAACCGAACAGACCGTACACAGCAAAGCGCCGCCCCAGGTCTCCCGGAGCTGCGCCTCCCCACTGGGCCGACCCGCCGTGCCCTGGGGACCCTGCGCTCCCGGACATCTGGGCGCGGCCGAGGGCCTGCGGGGACCAGCAACACTTGGCTCCCCAATAGTTAAATGCTGAGTAATTTTCCTACGGAGCAAACAGTCGGAGCGGGGGCTCTGCCAACGGCAACAGTATTTTTATCCTACTTAACCAACACGGTGGCGCGACCGCGACTGTCCCCAGGGTGTCCCCCGGCGGCACGCTCGGGAATCGCCGGCCGGACTCTCGCCGGCTGCCGGGGCGACGTGGACAGCAGTCCCACGCGTCGGAGCGGGGGGACTGGGACACCGGCTGGGGCCTCGGCTGGCGCCTCAGCCGTGCCGGGCCCGGCTGTTCCAGAGCCCCGGGGCAATGACCCTCCGCCGGACCTCCGGGTCTCCGCGCCGGGGCCTAAGCACTCGAGGGTCTGCTCCCAAGTTGGCCAGCTGCTTTGCCGCAAGACTGGAGAAGGGGAGACGGGTCCCCGCAGCCCCCGAAAAGGGGTGAAAGCAGGGAGCTCAGGTCCCGCCCGGTACGCGGCGGGAGACCGGGCAGCAGGGCCATCCTGGGATCGCACACAGCCCGCCGACCCCCGGCCCCGCTGCCGCGGCGTCCGGGAATGAATGGGGCTCCCCGCCGGCCGCGGGCGCGAACTCACAGGCGACGTAGGCGAGCAGCGCGATGCCCAACAGCAGCTTCATCCTCCTGCGGTTGACGGCAGACACCAGGCGCAGCAGCGCCTTGCTCACCATCCCCAGGAGCCGCGCGGGTCCAGGGCCCTTGCCGCGCGGGGGCCCGCCTGGTGCACAATGCGCGGCGGCGGGGACGGCGGCGGCAGCGGCGGCAGCAGCGGCGGCGGCGGCCCGGGAGAGCCCCGCCTCCGGCCTCCGGCCCGCGCGGTCCCGCCCTCGCGCTCCGGGTTTCCTGCTGGCGGGACCACTGCGCCTGCGCCACTCCGCCCTCGCCCCGCCTCCTCACTCGCTCTCCCAACACCCAGCCCCTCCGCCTCTCGTCCCCGCAGGCGCAATTGCGCCTCTCCCTCCGGTTTTCGAAGAATGTGTCCGCGAGCTGGGGGCGGGGCGGGCCCAGCGCATGCGCGTACCGGCGTGTTTTCCCCCCTTCCGAGGTGTTGCAGGCGCTCGGCACCGAAGAGGTGCGTCCCGGACCCGAGGGCGGGGCCGCGGTCGCCAGTTTCCGAACCCGGCCCAGCGGGTGGCACGGTGTGGGCATTCATATGTGGCGATCAAAAGAAATATTTATGCTAAATTTGGCCATGTCTTTGAAGTTCTTTGAACGCCTCTTTCAGAAAGTTGACTAATTTTGTGGACTGTTGTTGTTGACTTCGTTACAAGCAGCAGCGAAAATTATTAATCCTCTAAACACCGCTAAAGTCAGACCCCGATGGGTTTTTTCTCTGCTATGACCGACTGGGATGTCTTTCTTCCTAGAATAGTTTGTTGTTATTATTATGAAAACGTAATACTGGTGGTATAGAATTAAGACAAACCTGGAAAAGGAAAGGATGAAGCCGCGCTTTGTCTCTGCATAGAGAAAAATGTATCATCCATATGTTGCATTCCAAGCTTTTTGTTGAGTGTATATATTGTAAAGTAATTATGGAAAGGACTTGCGGTGGTGTACCAATTGTGTGTGTGGTGGCTGAAAGTATTTATTCCGTATGCATTTATTGAATGCTGCAAATTGGGTGGGTCAGGAGATACATGGAGACCAGAAGCTCGCCATCAGAGCCACAGAAAGCTGGTCCCTGTAGAGGTACACGTAGATCTATGATGCCAGGTCAAGTGAGACCCCAGAAAATGTTGGGGTAGTGGCTAAAAGTGTTGATCAGCCACAGAGAGAAATCAGACTAGAGCCAGCAGGCCATTTTGCCAAGATCAAATACTTTGTGTTAGCTTTATTAGGAACCTCCAAGAAAAATAAACAAGGGGCAATAAATCAAAGCAGTAATACAGTACAGCCTTGAAACTATACAGCCCAAATGCTGTGATTGTATGATTCTAAATACAACCTTCCCCTATTCCTGGTCTTCCTAGTAACTTGCTGAAAAATCACCCAATGGAAGAAAACATGCTGAGCGGTTTTGCCCCAGGAAGAGCCACCCTCCTATCATGCCGCCCACAAATGGAGTGGCATACTTTCAAGAAGCCCCATCCCAGTCTCTGAAGTATCAAAGGAGGCTGCCAAGTGACATTTCCTTGACTTCCTTTGGAGGCAGAGACAGCCCTGCTGTGGGAGCCAGAAGCCTAAGTTCCCACAGTAACAGGCCTTCCAGAGCCCACCTGTGAGCCTGGAACAAATCACATTTTGCCTGTGAGTCTTAGTTTACCTTTCATTAACATTTCAGGTTTGGGTTAGTTCTTCAATTGTACAAAAGTGCCTAGAGCAGGTAGGGCTTTGGGCTCCTCTGATTCTATATTCTGTGATTTTTAGATTAAAGGTGAAAAGCAGAGATGTGAAAAAAGATTCTGTTGACACTTGCCCTACTGGGAAAATCAGATTGCAGCTATAAGTAGATTTTAAGTGTATTTGGTTATAGGCAGGATTTAGTTGAAAGGTGTCTATCAATTCAAATGGGTCAGAAATTGTGAAATACACTCTATTTCTGAGCAAAACTGTGTCATGGCATTCCTAGTTGAGTGTTTCTCCTGCCATCATGCACCATTGCCAATTGCTCCTGCCCCACTGGAGTAAATACACGGAAATGCCATCAGCAGCTGTAGGTAAAATACTGCTGCATCATTAATACCACCAAGAAGGCTGTTTGGTGGCCCAGGATCCTGATTTCTAGCTCAACCAAAGCCAGAATTGGGGAGTAGGCAATAGTACACATTGTGCCCAGTGAAGGTGGGAAGGTGCCAAAGAGTCCCTCCAAGTTCATGAGGGAAGCCGTGGGCTTAGGTCTGTCATTACCTGTGCTCTTCTTTTCTGTTTTCTCTGGTCTTTTTCCAACTGGCTCACCTCCACTTCCCCCAAAAGGTCTGGGCTCATATCCCCAACTCCTACCCCGTCCTTGCTATCAACTACTTCATTCTTTCAATGGATATGTTAACAAGAATATTTTTGAGCAATTACTAGTTACAAGGGGTAATTAAAAACTGAATCATAATATGGCTCCTCTCCTAGAATGCTAAAAATCCTAAGAAGGGTAGGAAACTGCACTTATTAAAGCTTCTACCATGTGCCAGGAACTGTTATGTGAGATGTTTTGATGTGTTGCCTCATGTAATTTTTTAAAATGTCTATTTATTTTTGAGAGAGAGGGAATGTGTCTGCACACACCACTGGGAGAAGAGCAGAGAGAGAGAGAGAGAGAGAATCCTAAGCAGGAGCTGTGCTGTCAGCACAGAGCTGGACAGGAGGCTTGAACTCAAGAACCCTGAGATCATGATCTGAGCTGAAATCAAGAATCAGATGCTCAACGGGCTGAGTCAACCGGGTGCCCCCCTCTCACATAATTCTTTTAACAGCTCTGTGGTATAGGGTTGCTGTTGCTGTTGCTGTGTTTAACAGAGGAGGGATTGAAACCCCTGGGGCTGGGGTTTTAGCCCATGCCTTTCCAATACTTGAGGATGCTTTTCTGCAGGATTGTGAAGAGGTGTGCAGAAACAACTGTAATTCATGATAGAGAGTGGTGAGTGCTGTGGCGTAGACTCCAAGGATGGCTAAGGAATTTCACAAGACAGAAGACACTGCTTCCGCATCCTGTGATACACCGGGTCGGCAAAGCTGAGCGGCTGCAGCTTCAGTGGGAGTGTTTATACCATGACAATGAGCAGTTGCTCTGAGTTAGGGCTTCTTCTTTTCTTTTTCTTTCTTTATTTTTTTTCCTTTGAACCCACACACTTTTGCTTCCAGGTGAGAGCAGTGAGAGGAACATTTGGCAGAACAGGAGCTGTGTGTGCAGAATTTGAAAGCATAGGGAAGATTTTTACTCACATACATCGGGTAGGGGTTTCCCTCAGGAAATAGTGAGGACGGGGACACTGGGGAAAGAAAGGATACAACAGGGCATTGTGGGAATGCTTGTTTGGCTGGAGAAACAGGGATTGAGAGGAGAAGGTATAAATGTTGGAAAGGAAAGATTCTGGAAGGCCTTGAGGGTTAGTACAAACCAAGAGTCAATCTGGTCCTGGCCAAGGGTCACTTGCTTTGCTGGCTACTTACCAGTTGCCTCAATATCCATCGGTGCTTGTGGTCTCTGTTCTGTCCTGCTGGGGCTGGGAGTCCATACACTGCATCCTGCAGCTCCCCTACCAGCAGGGGAGCCCCTGGTGGAAGACCAGCGGGAAAAAGGGATGTCTGCTTCTGGCTCTTCCAGTGTGTCCGTAGCTAGTGGTTGCTGGAAGTTGCTAGCATTGGCCATGTACTAGCCAAGGTGAGATTCCAGACGCCAGCAGTCCATAGCCAAGCAGCACCTTGTCAGAGAATCAAGGCCTCTCTTCTGGGCTGCTCCAGGGCTGACCACCCATGGGTATTTGCTGCCTCTTATCTCTGGGTATCACTCTATTCTTTCTTGTTCTTTCAGGATCCCTCCTCCTTTGTCTTCTTAGGCCTTCCAAAAGCTTTGTAACCAATCTTCTGCATTAAATTCCTTATGTTTGAAATACTTAGAATAGTTTTCTTGACTAGACCTTGGCTGATACATCTTCTGGTAAGATATTTGAGAATGAAGAGTGAGTCTCAGCTTTACTGTGGCGTTGCCTGTCATGAAGCTTCTCCTCCATGCCATGCCGGCTCTGTCACAGGTCGCTGCTGTTTTCCTGTGCTGGAGTCCCTCTGTGGAGGGCCTCACTTCCATCAGTCTCAGAAGAAGGACAGATGGGAGGTAGATCCCTCTACCCAGTCTTTTGTTTCTCGCCGCAATGTCGCATCAGAATAAATGAGAGTACTGGACATCAGGCATGAGAACACACGTGAGTGTTTAATATGCCATTCACCTAAATAGTCTGAAATTGTATATTCTCATTCCTATGAGTCTTTTAAAAAATTTTTTTAATTTAAATTTTTTTAATGTTTTTTATTTATTTCTGAAAGAGAGAGAGAGAATGAGACAGCGTGAGCAGGGGAGGGTCAGAGAGAGGGAGACACAGAATCCAAAACAGGCTCCAGGCTCTGAGCTGTCAGCACAGAGCCCGATGCGGGGCTCGAACCCACAAACTGTGAGACCATGACCTGAGCCGAAGTCGGATGCCCAACTGACTGAGCCACCCAGGTGCCCTTAAAATTTTTTTAAACTTTTATTCATTTTTGAGAGAGAGAGAGAGAAAGACAACGTGTAAGCAGGGGAGGGGCAGAAAGACAGGGAGACACAGAAACCGAAGCAGGCTCCAGGCTTTGAGCTGTTGGCACAGAGCCCAATGTGGGGCTCAGACCCACAGACCATGAGATCATGACCTGAACTGAAGTCAGTTACTCAACCAACTGAGCGACCCAAGTGCCCCCTGTGAGTCTTTTTTTTTTACTTATTTATTTTGAGAGACAGAACGCGCACACAGGCAGGGGAGGTCCAGAAAGAAGGAGAGCCAGAATCATAAGCAGGCTCTGTACGTTTAGCATGAAGCCCAATGCAGGGCTCGAACTCACAAGCTGTGAGATCATGACCTGAGCCGAGATCAAGAGTCAGATTCTTAACCAACTGCACCACCCAGGGACCACCCACCATGAGTCTTCTTTTAAAAATAGACTTCGTTTTTTAGAACAGTTTTAGACTTAAAAACAACAACAACAACAACAGCTTTAGACTTGCAGAAAAATTGAGAAGATAATACATAGAGTTCCCATTCACCCATTTCCCCCTGTTGTTGACATCTTGCATTCCCATAGGATTTATGTCCCTTCATGTCAAGGCTTCATACTGTCAACATGATTTGTGGCTGCTGATGTTGGCCTTGATCACCAGGCTTAGGTGTGTTTTTCTGGTTTCTCTACTCTGTAGCTACGCTTTGTCCCCTTTCCATTCTCTTCTCTTTGCAAGAAAGCCACTCTGCACATCTGACACATATGAAGCAGGGAGTCACACACCACCTCCTTGAGGGTGTAGTATCTATATAAATTATTTGGAATTCTTCATGAAGGGACAAAAAGCCTCTTCTACCCCATTGATAAACATCCAGTCATTTAATTATCCAGTCCATGGGACTGGATATTATTATCCAGTATCCATGGGACTCGTGGATATTGATTTTATACTTTGAGTCCTAATGCCATACTACTTTGTTTTATTGCTCAAATTGTCCCAGCTTGGGTCACTGGGAGCTCTTTGAATTGGCTCCTGTGCACCTTTGTATACTGTCTTCAACGTAGTTGCTCTGTGTTTGTTTGTTTAGTTTTCTGGGATTACAAGTGTTCCAGGTTCATCTTGTATACTTCCTGCCCCAGCTCCAGAATCAGCTGTTTCTTCAAGGAGTCCTGGTTCCTTTTATTGGAGAATGATACTGGAAACCACCATCTGGGTGCTGGACATGCTAATACAGGAGTGTTGCTGTTTCTAGGCTTTCCTAGATGACAGAGCAAAGAACTGTATGTGAGTTCACTAATCTGTATATATACACTTGGCGGTAAGTACTGCTACAGGTAACAATCTGTATCAAGCAGAGCATGCATTCATCTTGATGTTACTCCAATCCACTGTCCTGTGGATCCTTCTACCCTCCTCCCTTGCTTGGCTGCAACTTACCACCCCATCAGTGAGAAACCTGGCTCCTGCCATCCACCATCCATTTACTTCATTGTCTGATTCCAGTACTCACATACAGCAGCATCACCCAAGAGTTCTTTGACTACAGCATCCCTGGGGATGGTCGTCTGTGCAGTTTTCCATCCCATCCTCCCTACATACATACACACACACACACACACACACACACCCCAACACACACATGCACTCCTTTCCCCTCCTTTCTCCTCCGCCCATCCCCCCCCCCCCCAAGGCCCCCTGCCCACCCCAACCCTGGAGTCCTGTTTATTTCTATGCTGGGCAATTTGTTTCCCCTTGGTTAGTCCATACGCTGCTGGCCTCCCTTTTTTATCTTTCTAAGCAAATACAGTTCCCTTTCTAAGAAATACTCTGGTGTCACCCTTAAAATATTTTCTTTTTTTAAGTTTATTTATTTTGAGAGAGTGTGTTGTGTGAGCAGGGGATGGGCAGAGAGAGAGAGAGAATCCTAAGCAGGCCCTGCACTGTCAGCATGGAGCCCGATGCAGGGCTCGAACTCACAAACTGTAAGATCATAACCTGAGCCGAAATCAAGAGCCAGACACTTAACCTACTGCACCACTCAGGCGCCACTGAAATATCTTCTTAAGCTGGATCAGGCTCCAGGTCTGGCCTGTAGCCTTAGACAGTTGAGTGTGGCCAGCTGGCCCTGAGCAGCAGCTCCCATTGTAAGGCTGGTCTCCTGGTGTCACAGGAGAGGCAGCTGGCGTGGAAGGCTGGCACGACAGCCCAGATGGACAGGGGCAGGAACACACTAGTAGTCGTGGTGGAAAGGGCATGGAAACAAATGTGAGGGTTATTTCAAAAGTAGAACAGTGGAAATTCTAGTTGATTGTAGAGGTCAAAGGGGAGAGAAATTAATCACATAAGAGTCTCACGTCACATGCTAGGGTGACAGGTCTTCCTGAGGTGTTACTCAGTGAAGACTGAGAGCATTTTTCCTCCCAGGGGTTTGCATTTAAATGAGACTCCTGGTCTAGAATTCAGAATTGGCAAAGAAGTTTCAAATGCATGCCAATTGCAGCAACAATGTTGCAGTTGCCCGAAGCAAGAGTTAGGAAGGGCTCCTGCATCCAGACACGGCAGGAAACCTGCCAGGATAGTAGTGATGCCTGTGTGGGTGGGGAAGAGTGGGGCAGGGCCTCAGAGACCCAGACGTTTTTTGGTTGTTCTAGTTCTATCTGCAAGTTTCCTTCTAGTTCAGTGATTTTGTGGTTAATTTATGTACTAAAAACTGCCATTAGAAGAGATCATTTTGAGCAAAGCCTCTGTTTCATATCCTATAAGCAGTATCCTTCCTTGTCTAGTCTAACGGTGGTCCCGTATTCCAAACTAAAATAACCAAGGAGCTAGTAGAGAGCCTGGTAACAAGGAGTTCCTTAGACTGACCTAGGACTTTGGTCAAAACATTGTGCTACAAGGCAACAGTGAGGTAATCAGTTACCTTCCTGGGATAGGAATTGACCACTAAACCATGCTTTTCAGACCTTGTGATACTTTACATGTTAAGGAAGAAAGCTTAAAATGAGAATTTTTAGGCACAAACAGTGATCAGGAGAGAAAATTTTGTGTGTGCGTGTATGCATGTGCACACGTGCACACGTGTGAGCAAACATTTGCATGGGATCTTCAGAAGCAGAGAATGCAAAATAAAGCATTCTCATAGGAAGCAGGAAAAGGCTCTTCTTTCTCAATATGCTTACTTCTATCTGGCAGGAAGTTGTCATAGTAAAAATATAAATCTATGTTTTCTATGATAATATGCCTTTAATCAGTGTACAACCTGCACAACTGTATGTGGTATATATGGCCAGGAGGAGGTGAGATGTAGTGACACAGCAAGAAGGTAGGGGAGAAGATAGTAAGAAAATGGCTTCCCTATAGTGGAATGAAGGGATAGGCATATGAAGCCATGAAACTATAACAGTGAGACCCACCCTGATGGGGTTTTCTGGTGCACAACTAATGATCACATAGTAAAGCACACCCAGCAGGCAAGAACCCGACTCATGAAAAAACATACGTGAAATAGTCTGCATCTTCACACCCTCCAGGTCTGCTTCACTGCCTGGACCCATGGTCAAGGACAGCAGCAGGGGAAGTTGGGATGGGTGGAATGGAATGAAGTCAAGGAGGAGAGGAGGAAATCAGCTATGACAGCACCCTGTGCCTATAAAGTAATAAAACCCGTAACATAGATGTGAAGATAATTCCACAGACATTTTGAGGAGGTGGTAATTTTGAAGGACAACACACATTTAGATATACATTTTTAAAAATCAGTTACTTTATTTTGCACTTCATATGCAGCTTCTTAATTGCTTTTAAATTACCAACATTAGAGAAAGGCAGAGACTTTGTGGGGGTAGCAGATCACCATCACAAGGGAGTGTCAGAACCAAGACTGAGATGGGGGATTTTTAAGTGTTAATGGGATAACGCTAAAGTGTTTTGACAGAATAAAACCCAGAGTGAGAAGGCAGAAAAGACAGAAGATTCAGTACAAGTAGATAGCACTTTATTCTTTTTTAAAGGTAGGTAAGCCTCCTTTCATATACAGGTTCAACATGAACCATGAAGCAGTGACCAAATAGCCGCTCAAGGAATTGCCAAAGGACTTCCTCCCTTCATATTCCAGAAGCAACTTGTCCTGAATGCTGGGTTTGCTTAAGAGAGATTTTCACTGGAACAGAATAACTTTGAAAGAGATATCCCCAGGTGAATTTCTACACAAAATTAAAATAAAGTGACACTACCCAGATGTTCACCAGCAGATGAATGGATAAACAAAATGTGATATATACACACAATGGAATATTATTCAGCCTTGACAAGGGAGGAGATTCTGACAACTTGAGGGAAGCTTGAGGACACTGTGCTAAGTAGTAAGAAGGCCAGACACAACAGGGCAAACACTAGGCTTCCTCTAGTATGGAGAACCTGGAGTAGACATATTCATAGAGAGGGAAAGTAGAGAGGTGGTTGCCAGAAACCAAAGGAGAAGAGAACAGAGAGTTATATGAATGGGTACAGGGTCATTAGGACAGATGGAAAGTTCTGAGAATGGATGGTGGTCATGGTTACACAATAATACAAATGCCCTTAATGCCACCCAACTGTATGCTTACAAAGGGTTAAAATGGTAAATTTCATGTTATGTGTATTTTGCACAACAGAAAAAGGAACACTGCTACTTTCACCACTCTATAACTTGATGAGAACCTGAACTTCATGAACTTATAATTATGTAACAGAAATGTCACTCTTCTGGTTTGGTATTCTCTCCCAGTGCTGTAAATGTATTCTTACAATGAAAAAAAAAAATGACATTAAAATACCCACCAAAGCCCTTTCAAAGATGTCTGTCAAAACTCCCAAAGAGAGTTCTTCTGAATTATTTCATCAAATAGAGGTGGTTGTTTACTTTGTAATTTGCTGAAATTAAAGCAATGCTGTCCTACAAAGAAACAAGGGCCTTGCAGAGTAGACTATAACATTCCGTACACAATTTGCATGAACTGTCACTTAGAAGTTCAATTTCATTGGCTTGATAACGTTTCTGAAGCTTTATAGAACTTTGTAAAGGTAGGTGTGTCTGATTACATTGTGGTCACTGTTGTGAGTAGTTCCGCAGCAGACCCTTCTTTGATCCTCTCTCAAACATCCTTTCTTTGAAAAAAAGAGGACATATTATTTTGACTTATGAATGTTGTCCAAAAATAAAATGAGTCCTAGGCATTAGTCAAAGCTTGTCACACTCAAGGATTTTTCTGACCCTCATACTCTTATGCCCCTTATGCTGAGAAGAAGGGTGTATTTGTGCATGTTAGTGTAAAAAGGCATAGTGTAGCCTTCTTTGGCAGTTTAGACTAGTGTTTCATGTAACAGAGGCCTCTGCATCACCCTCCCACAGGATGGCTAGTAGCCACACTGAGGGTGAAGGTAGGTGGGCACAGAATTTAATATTTATAGTCAAGTCATGATTTCAGATTCCAGTTCTGGCCCCACACCTGAAGTGGCTCTGGATATGGTACTTTGACTCCTTGAGCCTCTATCTGTAAAACGGGCTGAATAATACACATCTTTCAGGGTTGCTTTGAGGATTGGAGACAATAGATGTAAAACCATACAGTGCCTGGCATGGAATGGACACTCCGTTAACCCTAGTCACTATTGCTTTTTATCAATGCTGTCCTTGTTAGAGTATTTGCTTCCAACAGCAGACTCTTAAAACAATAAATATGCATTGGCTAAAAGTGTGCTTTTTCAAAACTTTGATACTAATGCTGAATTTAGAGCATCAGTAATCAGCACTAGCATTATTGGTTGACTACAGTAAAACCCTTCACTTCTGAATTTGTTAACTCTGAACTTTTCTGATAATTAAAAAAAAATTTTTTTAATCTTTATTTATTTTTGAGAGTGAGACAGAGAGAGACAGGGTGTGAGCAGAGGAGAGGCAGACACAGAATCTGAAACAGGCTCCAGGCTCCGAGCTGTCAGCACAGAGCCTGAAGCAGAGCTCGAACCCACAAACTGTGAGATCATGACCTGAGCCGAAGTCAGACGCTTAACCAACTGAGCCACCCAGGTGCCCCTTTACTGATAATTTTCTAGGGAGAAACTTTTCACATTCACAGGAACAGAAATATACAGAAAATGTTGTATGAAGGCATGCTGACAATTGCCTTCACTAAGTGAAGAAAAAGGAAATATCTATTTTTAAATGTGTTACAACACCTTATAAGGATGCTCACAAGAAGCAGATGGTGCACAACTACAGGTTGTGACTTAGAAGTAGGTGCCATAAAGAAGTTGGTCACCAGGAGAAATGTCACACAAACCATTTGCATCCCTGCAGCAGTTTTTCATCAGATTAGTAAAATGGGGTCTTCAAGTGTGATACTACTACTCTTATAGCTATGTCTCTCTTAGTGTTTGAGAAGCAAATGTTTTTGCCCAAACTAAGGTTGCTGGCAATCAGTAAACTCAGTAGTACTGTTAGGACAGTTACAAGTGCAAATGACAAAATTCATCATAGTCTGTCCCCTGAAGAAGGAGGCTGGAATTATTCACACAGTCCAAGGAAGGACAATAGACACTAGGGCCTTAGGGCATGGAGAGGAACCCAATATGTGTCTACCACACACACACACACACACACACACACACACACACAGAAAGAGAGAGTGAGAGAGAGAGACATATGCATGCACACTCAAATTCTCTTATCCTGGATAGCATTGCCCCTAAAGACAGGAATCACAGTCCCCAGGGGTTGTAGGATTACTGTGCAGGGTCAACAAGCTACAGCCTGCTGACCACCTACTTTTGTATAGTCTACACCTCAAGAGTGGTTTTACATTTTAAATGGTTAGAAACAATCAAAAAGAGAATGCTATTTTGTGACGTGAAAAGTATACGAAATGTATACTTCCCTGTCCATCAAGTTTTATTGGAACATACACACATTCATTTGGTTGCACTGGCACCACAAGGGCAGAGTTAAGTGAACGCAACAGACACCATGTATGACACTTGTCACTGTAAACATTGCCCAGCACACTATGCATGGCAGTGACACTGAAATGTGACAGCATTTCAGTTGCCGTAGATACCAGTAGATTACAACGTCTCATCACCAGTGAGTACTCATTATGCCAAAATGCAAAACCAAGAAGAAAAGCGGACTTTGAATGTCTGCCTTTAAGGCACAGGAGAATGCAGATTACTTTATTGGATTAGATGGCAAAGGCTTTTTTTTTTGTCATGCAATGACACTACAGCATGCTAACTGAATATGCCATAGGTTGGTGTTACCAGACTTAACGCTTACAGCAATGTTCCCAATTCACAGGAAAGCAATAGTCCGAAAAATTAGAACCTTCATTTTTCTTTATTTTTTTAATGTTTTATTATTTATTTGGGAGAGAGAGAGACAGAGTGAGAGCAGGGAAGGGGCAGAGAGAGAGGGAGACACAGAATCTCAAGCAGGCCCCAGACTCTGAGCTGTCAGCACAGTACCCTATGCGGGACTCAAACTCACAAACTGCGAGATTGTAATCTGAGCTGAAGTCGGACGCCCAACCGACTGAGCCACCCAGATGCCCCTAGAAAAATTAGAACCTTTAAAATAGGAAGTGTCATCAAGCAGAATTCCTGTACAAAAATGAAACAGGAAAATAAGGCTGCAAAGTAAGCTTCCTAACGGCACATCTGTTAGCTGAGGAAGGACAACTATTTACCAATGGTGAGTTCATATTTTATTGCGGCAGCCAAGGAAATGTGCCCAGAGAAAATAAACTTATTAAATCTATTACCTTTTGGTGAGAAACAGTTCCTCAGAGTTGAGGACATATTTTTTAAAGATAAATGATTTCAAGTGGTTTTCCTTTGTCCTTGATGAATCAGCAAGTGTTACTGAATGTACTCAGCTGTTGTTGTTTACTTAATTCAGTGGCAAGCTTGAAGTAACTGAACAATTAGCTCCTATAATCTTCGTGGAAGAGCTGTAGATAAGAATTTTTCCAAAGAGGCTGAGAACATATGAATTCAGTACAACTTGAAGTGGAACCTCCTAAGATGTGTTACTCCAATGGTGATATAAATATGTGTAAAGTGAAAAAAAACAGCTTAGTTGGAGAAATTTACAAAATTTGTGAAAATATAAGGTGTCTAAAGCCTGTAGTTACTCATTGTGTTATTTATCAGTAGGTACTTGGTAGAAAATATTAGACATATCATGTGCTACTGAACAAATAGCGTCAACAGTGGACTTCATTCACTCTAGTGGGCTTACCCATTGTCAGTTTCATGTATTTTTACCAAATAGAAGCTGAATATCCTGAATTGACCTACCACACAGCAGTTCAATGGCTTGACAGTGGCAAAGTTTTATTGCAATTGTTTCAGCTCAGGGCTTAGATTGAATTTCTGAACAAAAAGAACTGCACTTAACCCCTATTATCACACATCAAATACCTTTCGAAATTAACTTCTGTTGCAGGCTTGATAATGTTTCTTAATGAATTCATCCTAAAACTAGAAGGCAAAACAACACTGTACATGTTGTTTTAAACTGTGGTAAAGCCATTTCAATAACAACTAATGTCTAAATCATATATAGCATCAAGCAGCTTTATGCACTTCTCACACTGTCAAAAGTTAAAATAATCTCCATTCCCACACAAATTTGCAGAGGACATATATATATACATACATATATACACACACACATATATATAGTTCAAACTTCAGTTCTAGTAGTGTTTATCAAATCTTGAGGCAAGTCAAAAGGAAATTTCCGTATTGCAAAGTCTGTTGAAATATGCAATTCAGGAGCTTCCTCTAACCTTCCATTGGGAGTAGTTCCTTTTATTTATTTATTTAAAAAAATTTTTTTTGAGAGAGAAAGAGAGCGCAAGCGGGGGACAAGCAGAGAGAGGGAGACAGAGGACCCGAAGCAGCCTCTGTGCTGACAGCAGAGAGCCTGACACAGGCTCAAACCCACAAACCTTGAGATCATGACTTGAGCTGCAGTCAGACGCTTAACTGACTGAGCCACCCAGACGACCCAGTAGTTGTCATTTTAAATGCAGTGGCATGCTAAATACAATTATCAAAAATTGTATCAAAAAATTATCAAAAAATTATAGCAGTGCCTCCCAAGAAATGAATCTTCTCACTAAAATCATAGGCTCATGGGTATTTGGCAGTATTTATCTGTACGGAAAGACATTTTCAATGATGAAATACATATCTGTCTCCGTATTAGTATGTGAACATTGCAAATGATTACATAAGAACACTAACATTGAACACCAAATTAGCAAAATCTTATCTCACAAAAAAAGAATTCTATTATTCTTATCAATAAACTTATTATGCAAAAAGTTCTCAATTATTATTATATTTTGGATTTTGTCAATAAAATTCTTGTAGAAATGTGTTTTCCCTCTTGCCATGTAAGTACCCACACTTTATCCTTATTTTGCCTCTTGTTCTGCAAAGTCTGAAATATTTGCTAGGTGGTTCTTTAAAGAAAAAGTTCTCTAACACTTGCCCAAGAAGAAAGGAAACTTTTACCTCTGATTCCACTTAGAAAAGTGAAGAATTAGGAGGGCCTGGGTGGCTCAGTCAGTTAAGCATCTGACTTCAGCTCAGTTCATGATCTCACAGTTGGTGAGTTCAAGCCCTGCATCGGGCTCTGTGCTGTCAGCTCAGAGACTGGAGCCTGCCTGGGATTCTGTGTCTCCCCCTCTCTCTGCTCTTACCCTGTTTACACTCTGTCTCTCTCTCTCTGTCTCTCAAAATGAATAGACATAAGAAAAGAAAGAAAGAAAGAAAGAAAGAAAGAAAGAAAGAAAGAAAGAAAGAAAGAAAGAAAGAAAGAAAGAAAAAAGAAGTAGCCAAGCTTTCATCACGATCCTATCCCCGAATCAAAAACTGTGGCCAACAAGACTATGATCTATGACTGGAAAGGCCTGGGTCACAGGCCAGCCTCTGCAGCCAGAGGGATGGGACAGAGAGCCTGAGCAGCCCCCTGAGCAGCCCCCACATAACTGCATGGTGAAATGAGAAAAAGTCAGGAAAAATTGTCACTGGGTGATCTGAAAAGGAGTGTTTTAGTTTAAAAGGCGTAGAAAAACAGACAAGACCACATTACAAGTGGTGTCAATATCATGACAGCTAACTTCCCAACATATATATTTTAGAAATAAAAAAAACTTTGGACATTGCAATTTTTTATTTTTTTATTTTTTTAAGTTTATTTATTTATTTTGAAAGAGATGGAGACAGCATGAGTTGGGGAGGGGCAGAGAGAGAGGGAGAGACAGAATCCCAAGCAGGCTTCATGCTGCCAGCATAGAGCCCGATGCGAGCTCAAACTCACAAAACTGTGATATCATGACCTGAGCTGAAATCAAGAGTCAGATGCTTGGGGCACCTGGGTAGCTACATCAGTTGGGCGTCCAACTTTGGCTCAGGTCATGATCTCGTGGTTTGTGAGTTCCAGCCCCATGTTGGGCTCTGTGCTGACATCTCAGAACCAGGAGCCTGCTTCAGATTCTGTGTCTCCCTCTCTCTCTCTGCCTCTCCCCCACTCATGCGCATGCTCTCTCACGATCTCTCTCTCTCTCTCTCTCTCTTTCTCAAAAATAAATAAACATTAAAAATTAAAAAAAAAGAGTCAGATGTTTAACTGACTGTGCCACCCAGACACCCCTAGACATTGCAGTTTTTTTAAAAACCTCATTGGATTTTGATCTGATGAGAGCTAGAGTTGACACCATGAAGAATATAACAGAGGTGTGGAAAATACCAGATGAGAGATAAAACACATGGAATAAAAAACAAACAAACATGGAATCAAGAATGAGAGATCCAACATATGACTAAGCATCCATAAGGAGGGAATAGAGATAAAGGGGTAGAAGTGCTTGAAGAAATCATGCCTTAAAATTTTTCAGAATGGAAAGAAATAATAAGTCCTTATATATTAACAAATAAACAAACACACAAACCCGTGCAAAGACCCTCCCACCAGAGAAACTGCAAATATTCAAATTCAAAGAGAAACTTCTAGAAGCCACCAGAGGGAAAAGACATATCAACAATTTAAAAGAATAATGATTACATTATGAGTAAACCTCTCAGTTACCAAATATGGAAGCCAAAAGATAATGGGACAACTTCAAAGTACTAAGGGAAAAGCCTAATCCTCAATGTGGTTTTATTAGGAGATGGAGCCTTTAGGCAGCAATTAAGTCATGAGCGTGGAGCCCTTCTGGTGGACTAGTATCCTTACAAGGGGCTGAAAAGGTGTTCTCTCTCCCTGCCTCGCAAGAATGCAGCAAGAAGAAGCAATCTGCAACAAGGAAGAGGGCTCTCGTCAGAACTCGACCATGCTAGCACCTGCATCTTGAACTTCCAGCCCTCAGAACTGTGAAATGTAAATTCCTGTTGTTTATAAGCCACCCAGTCTATAGAACCTTAGTATAGCAGCCCAGACTGAGTAAGACACCCCTGTTGTATAGAGGGACAAAGATGTGTTGCCAGTGTTGCTAGAGCACAGAAGCCAAGGTCACCAGCAGGTGCTATAAGCACCATGAGCCTGTCCAGTGGGAGCCAGAGCCATGGGGAAAACAGGTACTGCAGGAGCTGGGTCTGAGATTGAACAGGAAAAGGGCCGTGCACTCACCTGGCTTCTCTCTTCTTGTTGCCTCTAGCCTTCTGTCTGTGCCTCCTGACTAACCCAGCTGGAGGCCCGCTGACTGGGGCTCTGGACAATGCAACCTGAGCCCCTGTGAGATACGGAACAGAGCAGAGGAATGGCAAGAAATGGATCTGAGAGCAAAGAGGCCGGTCTTGAACCTCTGGGCACTTTATCTGCTTTTCTTCCCTTCTCTCATTAACCTAATGCCAGTGGAATGGTTCTCAGGGCACCACCCCCCACCCCCACACTGAATCACATGATTCTCTGAGTTTAACCTTGTGTTCTTTGCTTTGCTCTTTAAAATCCCTCACTGTCTACAATGTCCAGCTGAAATGGCCCTTCCACCATGGAAGTTTTCTTGATCCCCTGGCTAGCAGTTGGCCCTTTCTGCATTGGATTTTCTCAGGATTTTATTGTCTCTTCTGATAGACTGAGCTTCCTGGGGAACAGGTCTTACCCATTTTCCTATTTCCTGTGGTGTTTTGTTCATTATAGGCATTCATTGCAACTTTGTGTGGTGGTAGAATAAAGGCAGGTAAGAAGCAATCATTTGAATGGATTAAAATGACCCCATGATTCAAAAGTGAAGCCCATGCGTGTTATAAGGGGGGAGGGTGTATCCATGGGACACCCTGATTATGTTATGGCAGAGAGACCATAAGCTTTGTTGTTCCCAAGGACAGTGGCTCTAGCTCTCTGGATTGTCTTCCAGTGTCGTTATTTCTATTGTTACTGTCTCTCCATTGCTTGGTCTGTACTTTGCTTACTTATTTCAATTTAAAGAGAAACTAATCGTGGTGATGATGGTGATGGTGATGTGGTAACAGTTCATTGAGATCTTATTTAGATTCTCATCTAGCCAGAGGTTCTCAACTTGGTGGCACATCAGAATTCCTGGGGCCCTGGGGGCATTTATAAAAACTAGCACCCCTCGGGGCACCTGGATGGCTCAACTGGTTAAGTGTCTGACTTGGGCTCAGATCACAATCTCGCAGTTTGGGAATTCAAGCCCTGCATCAGGCTTTCTGCTGTCAGCAAGGAGGTCACTTCGGATTCTCTGTCCCCTCTCTCTTTGTCCCTCCCTAGCTTGTTCTCTCTCTCTCTCTCTCTTTCTCTCTCTCGTAAAAAGAAAGAAAGAAAGAAACATTTTAAAAAAATAGCATCCCTCAGACATTTGGCCTGAGCTGGTCTGGGTTAGGGCCCATCATCACTTGCTGGTTCTAATATGCAACCAAGCACTGAAATTTTAGGCTTTTTTTTAGAAGGAACAAAATATATGTTCTCATGCAGTTGTCTAGCCTTTTATGAGTAAGAGGTAGGAGATCAAGGACATTAGACAAATTACCTAGTGCCTTGGTTTCCTCTTACTATAAATGGGATTGAGAATAGTACCTGCCACATAGTGTTGCTTTATGGATTAAATGAATTAATACATGTAAAACACTTAGGAAAGGGGCATATTATAAATGCTCAATGATATTGGATATTATTCCAAATCTTTGGTCTGTAAGAAAGCCATCAAATCCCTACTGGTGAGTAGGGTTTATTATATTCTGTTACAAAATTATTTTCACATTTGTACTATTTCAGTGTGTCATTGTGATGACCAAACAAGTTAATATATCATCTATATGCCCTAACATAAGACAAAGGGTTTCTCCTTCCTCTAAAGTTTACTCCTCAGAAAAAAGTCACCTGATACCTGTCATTACAAAGATTCAAAAAAATGAGAAGTAATTTCAATTACTTTATTTTGAACATTTAAGCTCAAAAGGGACTTTAAAAATGATCGTTTAGGATGTTTGCAGGGTCGCCTATGGAAACATTTATTTAAAAGAGAAAAAAAGTAAGACATCTGGCAGAAGTTTAATAATTAGCCTGAGGACATGACCTCAGCTTTCAACTACTGAATGCCATAGCACACAGGCTTTATGAAGATCAGTTAAGGAAGGAATAGAGTAATTATTCAAGCTGCGGAGATCGTGTACAGGATAAATGAAAAAGTCAACTATCTTTGTGCACTCCGCTGGACTCCAACCTAAAACCTACACGCAGAAGCCTTTTACCATGTAGCAACTAGCCTAGCAACTATCTGTACGTAGTCTTTCCCTCCTTGCATGGCCAACCCATTTCAAGGAGATCAAGGTCTGCCACCCAGACATTCTTTGTTACAAAGGAGACACTCTGGGTTGGCCACTCCTTGAGCCCCTGACCTTGAATGCCCAACAACATGTTCTTCTGCATATTCTGCTTAAAGGAATATAGAGGGAGGACGGGATCTTTACATTCTCAAGATAGTGATTAGCAGGGGCAATCAGGGTGTGCCTGACAAACCAGAATTCCAGCATGTACCATACACGTAGTTTGCTATGAGAATGGGTATTTGTGATTCGGGTGGAATTTTCCATTGGCAGCATAATACACACAGTTCAAAAAGTTCTGTTTCTCACCTTAGTCAAGTACTAAAAGTTGTGTGCTCTAGAAAATTTTTTTTTAATTTTGTAATGTTTTATTTATTTCTGAGAGACAGAGAGAGAGAGAGCGTGAGCAGGGGAGGGTCAGAGAGGGGGAGACACAGAATCCGAAACACGCTCCAGGCTCTGAGCTAGCTGTCAGCACAGAGCCTGATGTGGAGCTCGAACCCACGAACGGTAAGATCATGACCTGAGCTGAAGTCGGATGCTTAACCAACTGAGCCACCCAGGCGCCCCTAGAAAACGGTTTTATAAAGATCTATTTTCTAAAAAAATGTTTGAGAGACAGACAGAGTGTGAGCAGGGGAAAGGCAGAGAGAGGAGACACAGAAACTGAAGCAGGCTCCAGGCTCTGAGCTGTCAGCACAGAGCCCAACACAAGGCTCGAACTCACGAACTGTGAGATCATGACCTGAGCTGCTTAGCCAACTGAGCCACCCAGGTGCCCCTAGAAAATGGTTTTAGAGCCTCAAAATTGGCTCCGGTAATGACAGAGATGCTTATGTCAATGCCACATAAAGAGTAAAACTGAAGAAATGACAGTGGAAACATTTATATTTCTACATTTATGTATTATTGAATATATTTTTGTAACATCTATCATGGCTAAATTAATAAGTGAGGGAAGTATTACAAGCAAGCATTTGACCAAATCTACATTTACACTGCTCAAAGCTTCCATACTATAGTGGTCTACAAAAGAAAACATAGTTCTGGGTAAGTATTGAAAGCATTGAGCACAGGACCTGGTTCTTAGTAGGTGGCAATAAAGGTTTTCTTGGTTTTGAATAGAAATCTTGCCTCATCAGACCTACAAACACTATAGTCGAATGGACACCTGCTTCCTACCTTTGTGAGTCAGCAAGGCCTTGTGGCCGCCTTCGGAGCAGGGGTCTTGCTTGTGAGGGCAGTAATTTGTGCCTGTGAGTTGCAGTTTGCAGAGAAGATAGGGAGGTGGTCAGGTGTAAACCAGCAAGAAGCAAGAAGCTAAATGCCTATGTGATCACCTCCATCAGATAACCTCCCATCGGATGCCCACTGGAACTGGAAGAAAACCCAAAAAAACAAAAAGCAAGGAAGAGAGGATTTTGCCTCTCTTCCCTAGGCCCTCTTCCCACTGGGCAGAAGTCTGGTCTGGGTCACAGGTCTGACAGTGATTCTGAGCACTGGGGGGGGGGGGGGGGAACACTTTTTTAAAATTTTTAAAATCTTTTTATTTATTTCTGAGAGAGAAAGAGACACAGTGTGAGCACAGGAGGGTCAGAGAGAAAGGGAGATACAGAATCTGAAACAGGCTCCAGGCTCTGAGCTAGCTGTCAGCACAGAGCCTGATGAGGGGCTCGAACCCACGAACTATGAGATCATGACCTGAGCTGAAGTCAGACGCTTAACTGACTAAGCCACCCAGGTGCCCCTGGGGGTACACTTCTTGACCCCTGTGCTACTTCCTGTCCACATGTGGACCTGGCATTTGTGTCTCCTGCCCTAGCATTATCTCATCATGGTCTTTCATTCAGAGGAGTAAATAATCAATGTATTATCTTTGGATAATTGTTGAAGAAGTGACAATATTAGGGGTAGCCACACTCCACCTCCCCTCTGCTGCATGTAAGTCTCTTATTGAAGGGGCCTGGTGGCTCTGGATTGAGCTTGCAGGAGCTAGCGTTGGCTGTGAAGCAGTCTGTTTCACTTGAGACAGTGAGGAGGCACCGAATACCCAAGGGACTGAACAGGGCAGAGAGCCAGGGTCACGGCCCAGGGAATGAAAGGGAAGCTGGTAACAGAGCCAGAGAGGGCCAGCCCCTTAAGTATGTGTGTTATGGGGCATAGGGGCCAGTTCTGGGGCTCTTGCTCTGTCCCCTGCTGACGTTTGAGGTTTGCTTTTATGGGGCAAGTAGAGTCTATTGGAGGATGTGGGCAGAGTGAGGCACATGAAGGAGTCAAGGACCTTGAAGGCTATATGCAGATGTCAGATGACAACTTTTCTCCTCATCGGTCCCCCTTGCTGGTATGCCCTAGACCATCAGAACAGAGGATTTCACTGAAATCTAAGTCCAAGTTTAGAAGTAGATTGCTCTGGTGTGACTAGTAATTATTGAAGTGCTTAATTCCAAGCTTCTGTGGAACTTGGAAGATCTACAAGAAGAAAATACAAAGACCTGTGAGCTGAGCTATTTGTTTGTGAGGAATAGAGTAGAAAAACAAGAAGCTTTCTTCACTAATTCCTTAAGGCTTTCCCTCTTTTGTCCTTTTGCAGGAGGAAAGCATGAACTGTCATTTGTGTATCTAGGTGGTAAAACTGTCTCTCTGCTTGGGAGAGGTTTCTGATGAGCAGGCAATAAATTCTGGTGGTTAATGGGCATGCCAGCTGCAGTTGTGAATGCTCCGTGAATACTTATCGACCAACTGACTTTAGGGAAGTGCATTAGACAGGCGAATTACATTTTTAATTTGTTATTTTGTGAAGTTTGCATTACCCATTAAAGAACATTATTTCTCTGGGGTGTATTGAGTAATTAACTTCCCATAAGCGGAGAAAAAAACAGCCGTCAAATACACAACACTATGATTCACAAAGTCTGCTTTTGAAAATGGTTTTTATCAAGCTTAGAGGCAGACTCCTTGCCTTTTAAATCGTCACCTTCATCAACTATAAATCTGTTCATTATTAGAAGTCCAATTCATTTTAAGCACTCTAATTACATGGTTACATAGTGATACCAGACAATTTTAAGAGTGAAAATGCAAAAGGCTTGCAAAAAAAGTGTTAACAGCCCATCTTTGGTTCTTCCTTTCCCAGGAGGAAAGGCGAAACCTGTTTGAGATGGAAAGGAAGGCTTTGTAGCTGTTTGGAAACGATGGTGCCATACATAGCTGCTTTAATTAGTGTGTAAATTGCAAATCAGTATTATCTATTACCCTTCATGTGGGAGGACAGCCTTATAAAAAAAAAAAAAGCTGAAGTGGCTTTGCATAATGTCCCCTTCTCTTCTTTCCTTCAGCCAAATACAAACTATGCTCAGAATGGGCTACCAAGAATGTGTTTCAGAACGTAACTTAGGCTCACCTAGAAACAATTTTGCTTTTTAAATTAAAAATAGTTATCGCCGTCTTAAAAACAGAAAAGCTGTTGGAAGCTTTACTGTGCATAGGGCAACACTTTCAACACTTTCCTCAGGATTAGTTAGAAAGAGCACTGCGGTTTTCTTTAAGGAGAGCTCATCGTTTTAAAGCAATGTATAGCAATTCGATGAGCAAGCAGAAATCCTACATTTGTAGGTGGACTGTTCAAAGTGCTGGATGAAAGGTCCCCAGTTGCCCACAATCATTCAAGAACTGGCACCAGAATTGCCTTCCAGTTGTTTCCTACTTAATATCCTAGACACAGTGGGGGATACAGACAAAACAGCCTCCTCTCCAGGAATGGCTCATCTTATTGGACAGGCTCAATTGGAAAAAGCACAAAACCTCAACAGAGGAAATTAATTCAGTGGAAACTAGGCATTTGAGACCTAGAAGGGGTCATCCTGAGTTATCCTGGAAAAGCCGTTAATCTGGAAGGATCAATCCTAAAAGTCTTTCTTCAGGAGATGAATTTTGAGTTGGAATTTAAAAAATGACAGGACATGATCTGGCTGAAAGAATAAAGGGAAGAAGGTGGAGTCCCCATTAGAATGTGACACAAAGCTGTGTGGAGGTGGGGTGTACATTGGTTTTATTTTTCTTAGGATCTTTGTTTAAAAAACACTGCATTCTAAAGGGTAAAGACAAAGACAAATAATCTTAGACTTTAAATCAAATATTTGAAACAATCAGAGTCTGGAAGTCATCACCTCCCTGGAAGACTTTGGTGTGCATGCTCATGGGGCATCCCTCTGCTTTCTTCTGCACAGAGGCTGATGCTCCCAAGCATATATTCTGGCTCTTGCTGGTTTGTCCCTACTCTTTTGTATTTTGGGGGCTCATAAAAATACCTTGTTCTGTAGTTTCGTTGCAACAATTCTCTATGGATCTCTTATTTTGACTTTTAGGGGTGGGAAGATTTAAAAGCCATGCTG
Organism: Hyaena hyaena; assembly: GCF_003009895.1. NCBI lineage: Eukaryota > Metazoa > Chordata > Mammalia > Carnivora > Hyaenidae > Hyaena > Hyaena hyaena. Next base: position 709,378 of record NW_024081397.1, read on the forward strand.
CCATGTCACTGCCATGTTCCCAGGTCTGTCCAAGTGTGTGTGTGTGAATGATATTTTAAAAAATGACTTTATTGAGCTATAATTTACACACTATAAAATTGACCAACTTAAGTATATAATTCAGTGGTTTTAGTATATTCACAGACATATGTGACCATTACCACAGTCAATTTTAGAATATTTTCATCACCCCCAAAAGACACCTCATACATTTTAGCTACCATCCCCCGTTCCCTTCCCTTCATCCTTAGGCAGCCATTAATCTATTTTCTGTCTCTGTAAATTTCCCTGTTCTGGACATTTAAAAATATTTTTAAATTATTTATTTATTTTTTGAGAGAGAGACATAGCATGAGCAGGGGAGGGGCAGAGAGAGAGGGAGATACAGAATCTGAAGCAGGCTACAGGCTCTGAGCTGTCAGCACAGAGCCTGATTCAGGGCTCGAACTCCCAAACCATGAGATTATGACCTGAGCTGAAGTTGGATGCTTAATCCACTGAGCCTCCCAGGGGCCCCTGGACATTTTATATTAATGCATTAGTATCCTATGTAATCTTTTGAGACAAGCATAATCTCAAGGTTCATCCATGTTGTAGCATGTTGGATAATATTCCACTGTATGGCCATGCCACATTTGGTTTATCCACTTGTCAGCTGATGGCTTTTTGGATGGTTTCCACCTTTTAGCTATTATGAATAACTCTGCTGCAAATATTTATTACAGGATTTTCACTTCTTATGGGAATAGACTTAGGAATACATACCTACAAATGGAATTGGCTAGGTCAAACAGTAACTGGATGTTTAATCCTTTGAGGAGCTGCCACACTTTTCCAAAGGGGCTGTACCATTTTATGTCCACCAGCAATGTATGAGGCTTCCAATTCCCTCACATCTTACCAGCATTTATCATCTAACTTTTTGATTCTAGCCATCTGAATGGGTGTGACGTAGTATCTCATTGTCATTTTGATTTACATCTCTCTGATGAGCAATGATGTTGAGCATTTTTTCATGTACTTATTGGCCATTATATTCTCCTTGGAAAAATGTCTATTCAGATCCTTTGCCCGTTTGTTGATTATTTGCTTTTTATTTTTGAGTTGTAAAGGTTGTTTTTATTTATATATTCTGGATACAAGTTTCTTACCAGTTACATGATTTTCAAATATTTTTTTCCATTCCATGCGATGCCTTTTTACCTTTTTGATGATGTCCTTTGAGGCACAAAAAGATTAAATTTGATGAAGTCTAATATATCTCTTTTTTTCTTTTGTTCTTATGTTCTTGGTGTCATATCTAAGAATGTTTTGCTAAATCCATAGTAGTGAATATTTACGCCCATGATTTTGTCTAAGAATTTTTTTTTAACTCTTACCTTTGGGTCTTTGATCAGTTTTAAGTTAATGTTGGTAAATGCAGGGCTCTCTCCAGTTGTCACAGAACCTTTTGTTGAAATGTTGTTTTTTCTCCATTGGATGGTGGTCTTGGTAACTTGTCAGAAATGAATGGACGACAGGTGCATGGGTTTACTCCTGGACTCTCAATTCTATTCCTTCAATCTAAGTGTCTTTCCTTGTGCCACAATCATGTTACCTCAATTACTGTTGCTTTGCAGTAGGTTTTGAAATTGAGAAGTGTGAGTCCTCCTAGTTTTTTCTTCTTTTTGAAGATTATTTTGACTATTCTGTATTCCTTACAATTAATTCCATGTGAATTTTAGAGTTAACTTACTGATTTTGGCAAAGACGTCAGCTGGGATTTTGATAGGAATCCCATATAACCTGAGTATCAGTTTGGGTGATATCGCCATCTTAAAAGATAAGTCTTTTAATCTGTGAACAGGGGATGTTTTCTCAATTGTTCAGATCTTTAATTTGCTTTACAGTTTTCAGGATAGTGTAAGTTTTACACTTCTTTTAAAAAATTATTCCTGAGGATGTTATTCTTTCTGACGTTATTATAAATGGAATTGTTTTCTTATTTTCATTCCTCTATTGTCCTTAACATTTTTTAAAAAATGCTTTTTATTGTTGAAACTCCAAACCTATGCAAAAGGTTCCTCATTACCTTCAGCAATTACGAACTCATGGTTGATATTTTTTTCAGTTTGATCCCACCCACTCTATCCATCCTGAAATATTTTAAAGCAAATTTCAGATATTATATAATTTCATTTATAAACATTTCAGAATATATTTTTTAAAAGTAGAGATCTCTAGAAATCACATTATTATCATTACACCTAAAATATTAACATTAATCTCTATCATGATACATCCAAGCAATTATTCCTTCTCCTTCTCTTGCTGAGTACTCACCACGTTCACTCTCACATGTATATATTTTTGTTTCATTTACACAATTAACTGAAACCTACTTAAGGAAAGATACTTGTAATTAAATGTCTGTTGCAAAAAGGCATGGTCCAATTCTGAGTTCTCAATTCTGTTCCATTGGTCTATAGGTCTGTTTTTGTGCCAATACCATACTGTCTTGATGATGACAGCTTTGCAGTAGAGGCTAAAGTCTGGGATGGTGATGCCTCCCGTTTTGGTTTTCTTCTTCAATATTACTTTGGCTATTTGGGGTCTTCTGTGGTTCCATACACATTTGAGGATAGTTTGTTCTAGTTCTGAGAAGAATGCTGGTGCAATTTTGATTGGGATTGCACTGAATGTATAGATTGCTTTGGGTAGTAATGACATTTTAACTATATTTATTCTTCCAATCCATGAGCATGGAATGTTTTTCCATTCTTTGTATCTTCAATTTCCTTCATAAGTTTTCTATAGTTTTCATCATACAGATCTCTTATATCATTGGTTAGGTTTATTCCAAGGTATTTTAAAGTTTTTTGTGCAGTTGTGAATGGGATCAGTTTCTTGATTTCTCTTTCTGTTGCTTCATTGTTGGTGTATAAAAATGCAACCAATTTCTGTACGTTGATTTTGTACCCTGCAGCTTTGCTGAATTCTTAGATCAGTTCTAGTAGGCTTCTGGTGGAGTCTGTTGGGTTTTCTATGTAGAGTATCATGTCGTCTGTGAAAAGTGAAAGTTTCACTTCATCTTTGCCAATTCTGATACCTTTTATTTCCTTTTGTTGTCTGATTGCTGATGCTAGGACTTCCAGCACTATGTTTTTGTTTGTTTATTTGTTTGTTTTTTGCTGTTGAGGTAAAATTTATTTGGCAAACAGTTATCGAGAACCTGCCATATCTTAGGCTCTGAGTTAGGTGCTGATGATCCAAAAAGGAGTAAGACCTAATCTCTGATCCAAGGGTGCTTTGTTTAGTAGAGCACTGTGGAAATATGAGGTCTGATTGCCAAAAGACAATGTGTACCCCTTTAGATAAGGACCCAAAAGTGTACAGCCAACTAATCTTTGGCAAAGCAGGAAAGAGTATCCAATGGAAAAAAGATAGCCTCTTTAACAGGTGGTGCTGGGAGAACTGGACAACAACATGCAGAAGAATGAAACTAGATCATTTTCTCACACCATACACAAAAATAAACTCAAAATGGATAAAGGACCTGAACATGAGACAGGAAACCATCAAAACCCTAGAGGAGAAAGCATGAAACAACCTCCTTGACCTCCACCGCAGCAATTTCTTATTTGACACATCCCCAAAGGCAACAGAATCAAGAGCAAAAATGAACTGTTGGAACCTCATCAAGATAAAAAGTTTCTGCACAGCAAAGGAAACAATCCATAAAACTAATAAGCAACCAACGGAATGGGAAAAGATAGTTGCAAATGGCATATTGGATAAAGAGCTAGTATCCAAAATCTATAAGGAACTCACCAAACTCCACACTTGAAAAACAAACAATCCAGTGAACAAACGGGCAGAAGATATGAACAGACACTTCTCCAAAGAAGACATCCAGATGGCCAACAGACACATGAAATGATGCTCAGCATCCCTCCTCATCAGGGAAATACAAATCAAAACCACACTGAGATACCACCTCACGCCAGTCAGAGTGGCTAAAATGAGCAAATCAGAGGATTCTAGATGATGGCGAGGATGTGGAGAAATGGGCAGCCTCCTACACTGTTGGTGGGAATGCAAACTGGTGCAGCCCCTCTGGAAAACAGTGTGGAGATTCCTCAAAAAATTAACATTAGAACTCCCCTATGACCCAGCAATACCACTGCTAGGAATTTGCCCAAGGGATACAGGAGTGCTGATACATAGGGGCACATTCACCCCAATGTTCATAACAGCACTTTCAACAATAGCCAAAACATGGGAAGAGCCTAAGTGTCCATCAACTGGCAAATGGATCAAGAAGATGTGGTTCATCTATACAATGGAATAGTACATGGCAATAAGAAAGAATGAAATCTTGTCATGTGTAGCAACCTGGATGGAACTTGAGGGTGTTATGCTGAACGAAATAAGTCAGGCAGAGAAGGACAGCTACCATATGTTTGCACGTATAGGAGGATTAGGAAGAACTTAATGGAGGACTGTTGGGGAGAAAAGGCGGGGGGGAAATAGTGAGGGAGAGGGAGGGAGGCAAACCATGAAAGACTCTTGAATGCTGAGAACAAACTGAGGAGTGATGGGGGTGGGTGGGAGAGGAAGAGGGGTGATGGGTATGGAGGAGGGCACTTGTGGGAATGAGCACTGGGTGTTATATGGAAACCAACTTGACAATAAACTATTTTTTTAAAAAAAGGCATGGTCCTGAAAAGTTTCTTTTTTTAATGCTTACTTATTTTTGAGACAGAGAGAGATAGAGCATGAGTGGAGAAGAGGCAGGAAGAGAAGGAGACAGAACCTGAAGCAGGCTCCAGGCTCGAAGCTGCCAGCACAGAGCCTGACATGGGGCTCAAACTCACAAACCGAGATCATGACCTGAGCTGAAGTCAGATACTTAACCGACTGAGCCACCCAGGCACCCCTTCACAGAGTTTTCATTGCCTTCTGAAGATTTGCTTAGAATTAACCAACCAACCAATTGACCAAGCTACTTGTAATATAGAAAGAAAGAAAACATCTGTTTCAACTTGACACATTTTGTGTTAGGAATTCCATCAGATTAATTGCCCAAAATATATAGGAAAGCCATCAGAGTGTTTACAGAGGGGTGTGACTTATGTGATTTTGAATTAAAGAAACACATTTTTTCCCTAAATTGTCCCATAGCACGATTTAACCAAGGAGAAAATATAGTTACAACTTGGTACAGTTTCTACAGATTTGGATCAGACTCTTATTACTTACTAAGGTCTTCTGAAGTTTCATTAGTGACTTGTCTTTGTTTGGACAATGAATCAAAGTCAGATATTAAAAGCTTTTTATAAAATTCCATTTCCTCCATGTTGTGCCTGGTTCTTGCTCTAGACTGAATTAAACTATGTCTAGACAGAATATTATCATCTATCCTGGCTTGCTTTGTCCCCTGTTGTTTTTAAGGTATGTGTGCATTGTTAGGACAAGATTACACTGAAAATTACATAAACTCTCCACTTTGATGTATTCCCTCAAATATCCAGTTTTAGCTGATGCTGTGAAAATTTCTTGGACACAAAGATATCTAAGTATGAGAAAATGAATTGATTTCAGCATTTCTACAGATAGTCAAAACTTGGGGTGTTATCTTTCTCTTACATGGAAAAAATCAAAAAGACAATTTCAATCTGAGGTAAGGCATTATAGTTTACAGTAGGAAAGAGGTGTACCATGCCTTTGTTAGGAAGAGATCCACATTATTCTTCATGAATCTCCAATTTGAATCTCCTAGAACTTGGAGAATAAGACAAAGTTTAGCAATTCTGTGGTCCCTTTTAGTCTCTAATTATTTTTTGTTTATTCATTTGTTTATTTTCTTAACTTATTGGGACTGCCCAGACTCATGTTGGCCTTTTAGTGTATTAATTGTGAAAGTCCATGTTAAAAACAAACAAACAAATCACCACTACCCCATGAATAGTTTTTGAGAGAAAGCATGGCCTTCAATTCTTTCTTTTTCTCAGCTTTATTTGTGGCATATTTGACATTGCATTTGTATTATTAACCAAAGAGAAAGAAGTTGGAGCAATGCAGACTTGCAACCAGTCCATCCCATGATCTGCCCACTGAGGCAAACCAGCCAAAAACCAAGAAGAATAGTGGATAGGCCATTCCTCCCTGCCCCCACCCTAGGGTGGGTTTCCAGAGAACCAGGGTCCACTGAATAAGGAAGAAGAGGTCAGCAAAGGACAGAGATGTAGGAAGTAAGAAGGAAACAGAGCCTCTGGGTGGGTTGGTTCAACCTCTTGGCCGCTCATTCTCAATGGGGATGGCCAAGTGCCCCAATTCCAAACTCATTCGAGAAACCAAGCATGAGTACCCTTGGTTCTATCCCTGAACCCACCCCCCTCAGATAATACCATGTTTCTAAAGAGAAAAGTGTTAGACTCTGACACAACAGATCTGGGTTCAAATCCCGACCTTGCTGTTTAGAACAGCCTGGCCTTGGGCAATTTATTGCATGCTCCTGAGCTTCAATACCCAGCCCTTCTCTCCTTGAGAAGAGTAAGAAGCATACGTATTTGGAAGTGCCCAGTGCCCTAGTCATGGGGTGCAGATGCTCTTGGGACAGGGAAAAGTAGCAGAAGGTCTTTGTTCCATGTCTTGACCCACTTAGTTCCCACTAAACAACACAACCCCAGCCCTTAGATTGCTCAGCACAGCACTGGCACTCAAGGCAGATATCCACGCAACGAGTGCTGGAGGGACACAGCTGTAAAACCAACTGTTTGGTAAAAATGACCGCCTAGCAGTGTTACCAGTCTGGGAAGTCAGACCTCTGGTTATGCTGTGCCAGCCATGGTACACCCAGCAGGCCTTGCTCTGCTCATAGGGGATGGAGACACCACACCTTTCATCTGTAAGGAGTTCACACAACACATTTGTGGATAGTGTTATGGATTAAATTGTGTCCCCCTCGAATTCCTATGTCCGAGCCCTAACCCTTAGTACCTCAGAATGTGGCTGTTTTGGAGACAGGACCTTAAAGAGGTGACTAAGTCAAAATGAGACCTTGGCTGACTCTTGTTAATGCTACTACATGCTATCCTTGAAAACTGTTAAAGGAGTAGATTTTAAATGTTCTCACCATGCAAACACACACACACACACGTGCGCGCGCGCACACACACACACACACACACACACAAAGGCAATTATATGAGGTGATGGAGGTGTTAACTAACCCTGTTGTGGTAATTTCCCAATATATCAGTTTATCAAATCATCACATTGTAAATCTTAACTTTACAGATTGTTATAGGTCAATTATATCTCAATAAAACCAATAAAAAATGAGGCCTTTAGGTGGAGACCTAATCCAACCTGACTGGTGTTCTTATAAGAAGAGGAAATTTAGACCCACAAAGACTAGGGATGTGCATGCACTGAAGAAAAACTATGTAAGGACATGACATGAAAACAGCCATCGGGACCCCAGGAGAGAGGCTTCAGAAGAAACCAAACATGCCAACACCTACATCTCTAAGTCTTAGTTTTCAGGACTGTGAAAAAATTACTTTCTTTTGCTTAAACGCCCCCCCTAACCCCCCACCCCAGTCTGGGGAATTTTGTTGTGGCTTCCCTAACAGAGGAGTATAGATGTTCTTACAACATTTTGATGAGTCAAGTAATGTGGTCCTAGATTCACAAGTAGAGAAACTAAAGTGTAGAGAGCTTATCTGAGCAGCTTCCAATCACACAGATGACTAGAATTTGCATTTCTGGCTCCAAATCCAATGTTCTTCTTTCGGCATCAGATCTGTCTCCTCTATGAGGTGCATGTTCCTCTGGGCTATCCCTTCCATCTTCTCATGGAAAGGTCCAGCTCCACTGGAAGAGGAAGAACTTTCTTTCTTTCTTTTTTTTTTGTCTTGTTTTTTGTTTTTGTTTTTTAGTTCATTTATTTATTTTGAGAGAGAGACAGCACAAATGGGGGAGGGGCAGGGAGAGAGGGGGATAGAGAGGAAATCCCAAGAAGGCTCTGCACTGTCACTGCACTGTCTGATGCAGGGCTCAGACTTGCGCACTGTGAGATCATGACCTAAGCCATAACCAAGAGTCAGATCCTTAGCTGACTGAGCCACCCAGGCACCCCAAGGAAGAAACTTCCTATGTCATATCTGATTTTAAACAATCTCAGTGAGGGCAATGCTATCACCACAGCAAATCGATCTCGATTTTTCACTGCTGTTTCTCTTTGCTCTGAAAATTAAAGAAGAATTTAATTTTGGGATTGTCAGGAAGTTTGGCAAATGTTCAGCTCCTTAGACTACTATCAGAAATACTCAGAATGGAACCCGAAGCTCAAGACTGTCGGAAGACCTCTGACTCTCACGTTGAATGAAACATTTAATAGATTCATAGATTTTAGAGCTGAAAACATTGAGATGATGTGGACAAACAGGAAAGTGAGGCTGAGAAAGACTGAATGCATTGCTCAATTATAGAACATTCTTCTAAGTTTGGAAGGGCTCAATGTCTCAGCTCACAGATAATTAATGATAGGAAACTAAAGGCAGAGGTGGGGATGGCTGGGGCAGGCATAGTGACAGCCATGAGAAGTGATAGCCTGATGGCAAAGGAGGGAAAGCCAAGTGAGCCACCAGATTCAGCATTAGCCATGCCTCTCAGCCTGGGGCAGTAACTCTCAAGACATCCCTGTACTCACAAATCATTTATGTTCATGATGACCTTTGGCCATCTGGAAAATTTAAGCTATACTCTATTTATTCTGATTCCTAAGGTAGGGACTTACATAACATATTTTATGAATAACAACAACAATAATAATTAACATTTATTGGGCGCTATGTGCCAAGGTATGTGCTAAATGCTTTATAGGGATTATCTCATTTGAGAACTATGTCCATCCAAAACGGTTTTCATTAAAAATGTTTTGGTACTTTAAGCTGTAGTTGGTTGGAAAATTTACTAGCATGGAAAAAGTCATTGGCTAAGGAGGATTCCATTACATGGTGGTTTCTCTGTCATCTGTGTGTGTAGAGAGACAAAGTGGACACCTGAGGAGAATTCTGCTTCTGAGCCAGTCTCCATGTAATTCTTAGTGCCACATGTTCTTCTGTCTTGCAGTTTATGTATGTGTATCCTTCAAGAGCCACTGGAGTCTAACCTCCTTGGGGCAGCCTCCCTCCACTGCTCCAGCCCTGAGTCCTCTCCCTTCTCTGACCACTACAGCCCTCACTTCCTTTCCTGTTCACTTACTTTACGTCATGAGTCATCTGGTTTAGCCATTCATCTTTTTTTTTTTTTTTTCTAGAAGAGAGAGAGCATGAGCAGGGGAGGGTCAGAGAGAGAGGGAGACACAGACTCTGAAATATGGCCATTCATCTTTTTACGTAGTTACTGATAGCCCCTGGTGTCGGCCCCAAGTCCTTTGAACAATCAGCACTTCATACTCTGAATATTCTACTGGCTCCTTTGATGCTTGTTCCTGACAAAGATGATCACTCATGTCACAATCTGTCATTCATTCATCCATCCTTTGAGACCTTCAATCTCTCATCAGCACAACAGAGATTATACCACCTGCCTCAAGGGGGCTGTAGCAGGCATGACCCGACTCATGTGAAAAGAGTTTTTTAACTTTAGCATTGCTATATAAATGTTAATTGTTTGTAGTGCATTTTGAGTAGGACTCAATCTACTGAAATGTTGCATGCACAGAGTTTTTCAGCAGCATGCCTGTTGTGGGTGATTTCAGGGGTGTCTGCCCAGCCTGGACCCTAAGAATGGCCCCAGCTGCTTCCTCCAGATGTGCAGAAAGAATACTCGAGGCAGCTCTTTCTGGGCATGCTTCCTGATCCCCGACTCAAGCTAGGCTACTCGGAGTTTTTCCCTCGACTTTGGGATTGAGTTCTAGGAATGCTCATTACTCTCTATCAGGTGCCCGTAGTGGAAAGAAAGACTTTAAATGAATCTACCCTGGAGTAGAAACAGTAGCTATGCAAGAGTCACAGTGAGACCCACTTTGAATAAACAGCCAGGAGAGGACCACGCCTGATTGGAGGTAGAGAGGATGTCCTCAGTCCGCTTGCTGGTTTCTGGTGCCCTCTTGCAGGAAGCCCAGATGTTTGTCCTGCCACCGGATTCTAGCACATGCTATGCTTCCAGATGTTACATATATTTTTGTCTAAGCTGTCTTGGGTGATTTTCTATTCTGTTTTTAACCACAAAGGCATCAATTAAAGCAACTTATTATGAGAGATACACATCCTCTATTTTCTTATTGAGCCAACTATTCTGAAAGAGCCATACATTTCAGAGAAGTAATATTAGACTAGTTTATGAGACAAATGCCCTTTTATTTGTGAAGGTACCCTGAAGGACTAAAAAGATTGTTACAATATGTTTTCCCAGAAATTTCTGTTCTGAGTTCGAAATGTCAAAGCAATGGATTTTGTTTTTCAAAACACACTTCTGCATTTCATAAGCACTAGTAATTAGTGCTTATAAAATACTGCACCGCAGTCCTGTTCCAATGAACGGGTAGGGCAGGGACAAGTCCCACTCCGCTTTTCCCACCTTCAGAGCCAAAATCCACTTTTAGTGTTGATGCCCTTGACCTTTCTGTAAACTTTGACACTGTCTACTCATTGTTTTCATTCATTCAAGTCATTCATTCATACGGGCTACCCTCAGTTGAACACATTCATTTCATTCAGACATATATATAAATATATATATGTATTATATATATATTATATGTCTAAACATATAATATATATATATATTTTTAATCTCAATGCCTCTCCTTTGCTGACTCCTTAAATATAAGCTTTCTTAAGATTCGTTTTCTTCTCTTTCACTTACCTTTCTCTTCTTTCTTTCTTTTTTTTGTTTTGTTTTGTTTTGTTTTTGGTGTTGATGTTGTTTGTTAGGACATGGCCTATGAAGACATGTCCCAGGTCTTCCGGACATGTTCTCACGCTCGAGAATTCCTACATGACTCACAGTGGCCTACTAATAGAAATCCAATCTGTTTGCCATGGCATTCAAGGCCTCCAGCCCTTTGGGATGGGACTTTTCTACTTTCCAACCATATTTTATACTCCATGCACCTGCTGCCCCCCCTGTGCTGGGTACACGTCCTGCCCTGCCTGGAGCTTGCCATCCATTGTCAAGTCACACCTTGGCTCATCCTCTCTTCTCTTTGTGGATTGGTTTCCCCCCTCTTTGCCCATTGAAACACTCTGCGAATCCTCCTCAAATTCTCAGTTGGATTAACTGTCCTTGCTCTGGCCTTCCACAGTACCATGCTTGTACTACTGTTAGGACATTTGTTTCCTTATGCCTGGTATCAGAGTTGCACATTTTTTTCCTTTTTTCTTTTTTTAGTGTTTATTTGTTTTTGAGAGAGAGAGAGAACACACATGCGCGCGCGCGCACACACACACGAGCGGGAGAGAGGCAGAGAAAGAGGGAGACACAGAATCTGAAGCAGGCTCCAGGCACTGAGCTGTCAGCACAGAGTCTGACTCAGGGCTTGAACTCACAAACTGTTACATCATGACTTGCGCCAATATCAGATGCTCAACTGACTGAGCCCCTCAAACGCCCCAAGGCTGCACATTCCTGTTGCCCTCCTCACCTGGTGGTTCATTCTTTCTCTGGAAGGGTAGCACTTCTTTCTTGTTTCTCTCATCCAGTCACTGAGAAATGTTTTGCAAGTAGTTACTGTTCAGTGCTTGTTTGCAGAATCTAGGAGGCTGTTGAGTGCCTGGTTAAGAGAACTGGATCCTGACAGCACGTGATAGAGGATTGGAAACCAGCTCTATTCTGTACCCAGTGTGCACAGATTTACTTTGGGCACATCCCCCAAACTCTCCCCAGTTTTAAGATTATCTGTCTGTGGGGGCGCCTGGGTTGCTTAGTCGGTTAAGCGTCCGACTTTCGCTTGGGTCATGATCTCGCGGTTCGTGGGTTCGGGCCCCACGTCGGGCTCTGTGCTGACTGCCAGCTCAGAGCCTGGAGCCTGTTTCGGAGTCTGTGACTCCCTCTCTCTCTGACCCTCCCCTGCTCACGCTGTCTCTCTCTCTCTCTCTCCTAGAAATAAATAAAACATTAAAAAAAAAAGATTATCTGTCTGTGAGGTAATAGTAATAGCACTGGTGTCATAGTTTATTGGTGAGGATTAAATGAGGTAACAGAGGGTTTAGTATAGAGCCTGACACACAAGCAATGCTCTATGTTAGCTCTTGTCATAAATTAACCTAAATGCTTTCAGCAGCATTGAAAACTAAATGTCAAAGTATTTGTCCCCAAGGGAATTTGTAGAGCGAGAAAGGGCATTTTTTTTCCTTGCTGAAGGTTTGGCTGTTTGTAGATTGGTTTTAAGCTGTTATGACTGTGGCTTTATTTTTTCAGCATCTGTCTGTCTGAGATAATTCTTGTCCTGTTAATTTTCTCCTAGCTACTTTCAGAGATTCTTAAATTTCGATGAGCATCAGGAGCCCCTGGAGGGCATGTTAAAGTATAGAGAGCTGGGTCTCACTGTATTTCTGATTCAGTAGGTTGAGGGGTGAGGGATGAGAATTTGCATTTCTAACAAGTTCCCAGGTGATGCTGATGCTCCTGCTCCGTTGACCTCACTTTGAGAACCACTGCACTGTGAGGCCTCAGCTCCCTAATCAAGGGTCCCATTTACAGATTTTTTTGGGTAGGCTTCTCTGGAAAACATGGATGATAATCTCATACAGAAGAAAGACTAGCAGAAAATAGATGTCCCTTTGAAGTCTAGACTTGACTAATGATTATGTTAATAATTGGCAGGTTATTAACTTGGCAGTCTCTAAAATCTTTAAATTATTCAAGTTGGCCTCTGGAGTGGAAATATTTCAATGTTACATTAGACAAGTGCTGACGTGGGAATTCTCAGGTTACAGGTTACTATATCTCGTTAGCCTTGATGCTGCAACGTTGGCCAGGCTAGCAACTTCTAAGTATGCATCTTCCTGCTCAGGTGTTAGTAGCCCCTGCTGGAATGTGGCCCTTGCTTGGTCACTGATGTTGGTCCTCTGTCCTTCTGGTGGGGAGTGACTGCCTCTCTTGTCAGTCACAGAGGCAGACTGGGAGGGAAGATGAAGCATGAGCCTGGATAGATGAGATGCACAGCCCCGTAGGCTATAAACAAGCCACTCCTTCCAGCTGTGCTCTTTCTGGAATGGACACAGAAACCCAGAATGGCTCTGTATGCCTTTGGGAATACAGGAGTTCTTAAACCTGAGATTACAATATTAATATTTCTACAGTGTGTGTGTGTGTGGGGTGTAGGGGTGTGTGTTCAGGCGCAGGGAGCAGAGATCAGCTGGTTTAATTATCATGACAACCCTCTGCAAGAATATTTGCTAGTATCCTCATTGCGTAGACAAGAAAACTTGTTTCTTGAAGATTTTCAGTCATGTTCCTGAATCTCATGGTTGGTAAGTATCAAAGCCAGGTTACAAGCCCGGATTGGACCCTCACTCATCTGATAGGCAATGGAGGTAGAGAAGCAATAGCGTTTTCTATCATTGCCTAGATAGCTAGTTGCTTCATTCACTCACTCATTCATTCATTTACTCATACACTGATTAAGCATATACAACACACAAATCATTATGTAATGTATTCTGAGAGGTAAGAAGATGAATGTCCCAAAAGATGTTAACCTTAATAGATTAGCCTAGTCTTTTTTTTCCAAATAAAAGTTTTCATTTATTATTGAGGCAGCCTGTTAATAGGAAATATAAAAGCAAAAACAATGAATAAAGCCAGTAAAAAAAAAAAAAAGCCCTGTAAAACATGTTCAGGTCTTCGGAGTAGTGATTTTTTTCAGCTTGCTTTGGTAAGATCCTAGTGATGTTGAGGCTGCATAACTATTTGCGCCAGCACTTATACAATCTCTCATAGACCATTTTGTTGTTCTGCCAGTGTCTCCTCTTGGAGTTGAATCTGATTTTGTTACCCATTTTCATTCAAATCAAATGAGAATGGATTAAAGTTAGCAACTAATCATAACATGACAGAATGGAAATATTAGCCATCACATTATCTAATAAAAGAACAAATGATAGAAGATGGGAAGGTAGGAGGCTGGAGTAATGGCAAATCTAGATTTTAATATGACCTAATGCTCCCACTGTCAATAAATTTTATTACGGAGATGACCCATGGTCATAATAAAGAATTCCAGGAAGAACAGTTGTTATCAGGTGAGATGATTTGCGGATGCAAATAATCTCAAGTCAGTTGACTGAAAGCAAAAGACACTGAATGCCAAAAGTCCCTGGAAATCCAAAGAAGGGGCAGGACACAGTGGTGACCCTTGAATCTTATCAGATGTCTTCATCTTCTCTGCGGTGCTGCCCTCAGGTTGGCCCTTGTCCCAAGGCTGTGTCCCAGTATGGCTTCAAGATGACCACAGCTGTCCCAAGTATCACATCCAGACATAACAAGGTCTGGTGGAAGGAGAGGCATCATTTTCCTTGGGGTTTTTAAATGACTGAGGAAAACCTTTCCAAGAAGCACTCTTGGCAGACTTCCCTTCAGGGCTCTTTTGGCCACTGCTAAACCAATTCCTGGGATGGGATTGCCAGGTTTGCCTTGGATTCATCACAGTTTACCTGAGTCTCAGAGCAAAACTGGGGCTCTGCCGACACAGAGGAGGGAAGTGGCCATTGTAGGTAATAAATGTGTCTGCCTCAAGGTCAAGAAATTTAGACCAGCCTAAAGAGATATAGGGTAAGACGTATCTGGAGAACAGTCTTGAGGGTAAGCCCTCTGTGGATTTCTCACTTTGTATGAAAATAGCAAGCTAAGTATATTGTTTTTCTATGGCACATAAATCACCACGATAGGCATGTACAATTGTCTGCATGAAGCTGTCAGCAGGCTTTTAGCGATTCATTTGAATAGAGGCCTATCAATTTGCTGGGATCTATTTCTGTTCAAAGGGAAAAAAAAGACATGTTAATTAACAGGAACCATGGTCACACTTTCAGTAATTGTGCTAGAAAACAATTCTCCCAAGTGGAACTTCACTCTGGGGGCCTATATGAACTCTGGGAGTTACATGTGGTAATATGATTTAGTAGAAGGTGCAATGTTCCCAGATTCAAACATTCTGTTCAGTAAAAAAGGACAGGTCCATAGCCAGGTGGCTTGTCATCACCCTGGGTTGAGCGCTGCCATGCCGCCTGAGGTTGAGGGGCATTTCTCTGCCCCTTTTGGCTCTGGGTTAGAATTGTCCCAAGAGAAAGACTCATAACGTCTGGAAGGTGGAATGCAGTGGGGGCTCACTTGGTGAGTTGTTAGGGGCCAACAAAACAGGTTTCCAGACCTTTCCACAAGTTCCAATGTCATGGTCACAACACCTATGCAGGCCTCTTCAGGGACCTCTGCTTTGTAGGTATGGTAGGCTCCAGCTCCACCCTCACCTGCCGGGCACTTAGTCTAAGACTTTCCCTGTGGACTTCCCTGACCTCCGGTGGCTGCTTTCCTGATTATCTTCTCTTCCAGCTCTTCCAACAGCCATGAAGCTCCGATTCTGTCCTAATGCTTTTTGCTCAGAATGGCTACTGTTTTCCTCATCAAACCCTGACAGATTGGATTCTCTTGCCTTCCTCTTTCCAAATCCACCTCTCAACACACACACACGTACATACACACACACACACACACATAAACACACATCCCCAACAGCATTGTTTTCTGACTTCACAAATATCTCACGTATTATACAGCATCTTAAAACATTAATACAAATGAAGTAGTATGCCATTCATACATTTAGCAACATTCTTCTTTCCTTTCCTAGATCTTGGATATGTTTTTACAATATGGACATTAACTTTGTTATTTTTGAGAGTTTCATCATATTCTGTTATATGGGTACAATGCGGTTTGTTTAATAACCATTCCCATATGGTTGAGCATGTAGGCTGTTTCCAGCATTTTACTGCTGTTAGTATTGCTGCAGTGAACACCCCTGTAAGGTTATCTCTGTGTGCATGTGGCACACGTCTCTGGAGGTTAGACTCTAGGGGGGCAAATGGCCATTGCAGAACTCATTCCCATTGGATCTCTGGTTTGATATCTATAATGAAATGCCCCCCGAAAGCTGTAGTGATTTTTAACCCATTAACATAGCATGATTACTAATGACTATTTCCTGCATAGAAAGCCAAGAAAACAGGCCATGTACTGCTTCTCATAACCACAGTCCCTTCAAATTCATATTTGGTATCAGTTTGTCTCTTCAACTTTCAGGGTAGATGTGAAACAAAGTGCCAGAGAGGTTGTAGGAAAAAAGGTGGGGGTTTTTTTTGGAGGGGGGGGGGGATGTAGAAAATCCAGCTCTCTCAATTTGCAATCTTTAGGACTAAATCTATCTTTTTAATCTGGCATGGCTCTCAGCCTGGGACTCTTTAAAGAAGGGATTTAAAAATGATTATTAGAACCATAATATTAAACTGAGCCACATCTAGGCTCTATTTTTTAGAATTATAATGGTCCAATATCAACCATTTTGTATGAGGCATCCTAGTTCCAAAGTCCAGGAAACACTGTGCACTTCAGTTTAACATTTATTGATGGACTTATTGTATGTTTATGTATAAGGCATTATGTACAAGGAAGTATGTAGGATTGAAAGATAATATTAGGGATATGTAAGGATAATATTAAGCTTAAGGAATTCACAATAATGAGAGTGAAGAGCACTTTCTTGGGTCTTTGTGGTTTCTTCTTATCTTTCTCTCAGGATCCTAACACTTTGAGGCAGACATTCAATCTGTCACTTGTTTTGTCCCAACTATGAGGATGCCTTGCATATGGTAGGTCACACAAATGACTATTATGAAAAGTGCTTTTAAGCTTCTATTCTGACAAGAGACAGACAATGTAAAAAAAAAAAAAAAATATATATATATATATATATATATACACATACTTGCCGGGAAGAGCCCCTCCTCGCCATTACCCCTTAAGTGCCAAGAGTAGACAAGAGATATGTTGGTTCAGAGTAAGACAGTTTATTTTTTTTTAAGTCTATGTATTTATTTTGAGAGAGAGAGGCAGCACAAGCAGAAGAGGAGCAGAGAGGGGGAGAGAGAGACAGAGAGAGAGAATCCCAGGCAGGATCTGCACTGTCAATACGGAGCCCAGTGCGGGGCTGGAACTCATGAACTGTGAGATCACCACCTGAGCTGAAATCAAGAGTCAGACACATAGCAGACTGAGCCATGCAGGTGCCCCAGAGCAAGACAGTTTATGACCCATAGCCCAGCAAATAGCAGAAGTACCAACAGGCTTGCACTCGCTCCTGCTTCTCAAGTAACCATGAGGTGAGGCCATGCTGATGTTACATGTGCCGTGAGCCACTCTGTGCCTGAGCGCGGCAGGGCAGGGTCTCGCCACCTTGCCAAGCAGGCAACAAACAGGCCGTTCCCCTTCTCTGAGGGAGTAAGCACTTACACGAGAGTCATGCCGTGGCTGCCTTGACCTACTTGGTTAATGCTCTTGAAGAAAATCAGACAAGTTGAAGATAGATACATAGAAAGATGTAAATTGAAATACAAAAAGGAAAAAAAAAACACGACAGAGAATCCTGTGGGGCGGCATCAGCAGGCCTAGTGTACATGATATTGGAATCCCAAAAAGAGAAAACAAAGAAGAAAGGGCAGAAGAAATATTTGAAGTAGCAATTGCTGTGAATTTTCCAAAGTTAATGACAGATACCAAACCATGGAACCAAAAGCTCTGAGAATATGAAGCAAAATAAATACAAAACAAGACAGAAAACCAACCAACCACAAAATAAAGAAAAAAAAACCTATGTGCCTAGGCATTCCATTTACATTTCTCTGTCTCTGTCTCTGTCTCTCTCTCTCACACACAAACACACACACACACACACACACACACACACACGATAGAGAAGATTCTGAAGGCAATCAGAGAAAGAAACAGGGAAAAAATAGAATTACAGTAGATGTCAGAAATTAGGTGAGCCAGAGACACCTTTAACAAGGTGAGAGAAAAGAAAACCCACCAACCCACAATTCTACCTATACTGAAAATGCGTTCTAGAAATTAAGGAGAATAAAGACTTTTTCAGGCTAACAAAAAACTGAGAATACATGGTCAACAGATTTACACTACAAGAAACATTAAAGGAAGTTTTTCAGGCAAGAAAGAATATGCTACACGACCGAAACTTGGATCTACACAAAGAAATAAAGAACACTGGAAATGAAATACATGAAGGTAAAATGTTTTCCTTCTTTATAATTGCCCTAAAAGAATTTAGCTTTGTCTGTAGAGAAAAACTAGTAGGAACACATGATGCATTTATAGAATATATAATAACAAAATGCATGGCCACAGTAGTGCACAGGAGTGGAAGAGAGGGTTTGGTAATAATACACTGTTGTAAGGTCTTTGTGTTACATGGGAAGTGGTGTGATATTTGAAGGTAGACTCTGATTAATTAAAGATGCACATTGTAAACCCTAAGGCAGCCACTACATTTTTTAAAACCAGGTATGTTCTTTCATCTTGGCCACTGACTTGCCGTGCATACGGGAGAAAACCTGGAAACTTCTGAGCCATGTGAGCCATAGCCACAGACATGGGAGGCCAGGTAATGCTGGAGGTAGAGCATCACCACAGGACGAATTTCAACAAATGTCACACAGGGAAGGTAGGTGTTAGGCGTTACCACTTAAATAGGACCCTGCACTTCTGCCCGACTGTCAACCTTGATAAACTGCTGACATTGGTCAGCGAGCAGACGTGGGTAAACACTGACAAAAGTAAGACTGTAGTGCTCCCATCATTGATGTGGTGTGTCCAGACTGCTACAAAGTTCTGGAGAAGGGAAAGCTCCCAAGGCAGCTTGTCAGGGTGAAGGCCAAATTCTTCAGCAGAAGAACTGAAGATTAAGGATGTGTTTGTGGGATGGAGGGGCTTGAAACCACATGGGAGGAAGTTCCTTAAATGCTTTAAAAGAAAACCAAAAACAAGTGTAAATAATAACTCAACAGTGGAAATAAAATGGATAACTGAAAAGTTCAATTAACTGAAGAGACATCAGTTAAGAAAAGAAAAGAAGAAAAAAGGGACAAAATAGAAAACAAATAGAAATATGACACATTTTACTTTAAACCTATCAGTGATCATATTGAATGTTGAAACACATCAATTAAAAGACTGAATATTAGATAGGATGAAAAAACGAGACTGAAATTTATGCTATCTGCAGGAAACCCTCCTGAAATATAAAGGCGTGATAGGTTGAAAGCAAAAGGTTGAAAATGTATGTGATGCAAACATTAAAGAAATCTAGAGCAGCTGTTTTAATATCAACAGGACATATTATCAAGGGTCAGCAGGGACAAGACTTGATGAAGGGGTCAGTTCTCCAAAAATATATAGGAATCTTACAGGTGTATGCACTGAACAAGAGAGCTTCTAAACACAAAACGAAAACTGTTAGAAAGGAAAGGAAAAGTGGACAGATCCAGCATATGGTTGGGGACAGCAACACTGCACTCTCAGTAACCGAGAGAGTGGGTAGGAAAAAATCTGTAGAAATAAAGAAAACATAAGCAATACTATAAATTAACTTGACCTCGTTGACATTTATGAAACACACATGTGTATAGAATGCTACAGCACAACACGTTTTTTTTTTCAAGTGCAACTTGGAACGTTTATCAAGATTGGCCACATTCTGGGCCTTCAAACAAACTTTAACACACTTGAGAGAAAATTCCCAAACATTTAGAAATCAAATATTATACTTACAAATGACCTGAGAGTCAAAGAAGAAGTCTCAAAAGAAATTTTAAATGCTTTGAATTGAAAGAAGAGGAAAAGTCGGTATGTCATTTTCATGCTGCAACTAACGCAGTGCTAATGGGACATTTGCAGCATGAAAGGCTTACGTTACAGAAGAAAGGTCTCAAATTGGTAATCAAACCTCCACATCAAGAAACCAGAAAAAGGGGGGCACCTGGATGGCTCAGTCGGTTAAGCATCTGACTTTGTCTCAGGTCAGGACCTCACAGTTCATGGGTTCGAGCCCTGCATCGGGCTCTGTGCTGACAGCTCAGAGCCTGGAGCCTGTCTTCAGATTCTGTGTCTCCCTCTCTCTCTGACCCTCCCCTGCTCACTCTCTCTTTCTCTCTCTCTCTCTCAGAAATAAATAAAAAACATTAAAAAAAAAAACCAGAAAAAGGAAAGCAAGGTAAACTCCAGACCAAAGAGAAATAAGAAACTGGTAAAGATATAGACTAAATATGAGATTAAAAGCAGAAAAACAAAGGGAGAATAACAGAAATCGAAATTTTGAAAGAATAAATAGCATTGATACAGAGGTACAGACAAAACTGAAATTCCTAATATCTGCAATAAAATAGGGCTCATCACTATGCTCATAATCCGCAGTGCCCATAAGCACAACAGTGCCACAACATGAACAGTAATTGTCAAGAAGGCATAAAAATACATTAATCTGATCTTTGAGTGTATCCTTGTGGTCCATTTAGTGTACACACCACAACCTTCTCTGCTAATTCAAGATGAAGATACTTGGAGGCTGTGGTAGTTTCTAGGGATAGGGCTTTGATTAGAATATTTCAACTGCTCACTAATTATCCCTCCTCAGAGCATGTATTCCTGATTAGAGTTTTAATCCACATACAACATCTACCAATGCACATATATATGATTGTTCAGATTGAAGACTTTAAAGTGTCGTTGCGGCATGTCTGAGAATCCCTCTCATGGACACAGTACTACAGAGAGCACATGTGGCCAAGGAGCAGGTTGACATCCCCCAGTGCCTCTTCTGAGGCCACACCTTCCTCTGGTGGCTAATTGCCATGACTGAATGCCTTGAGGATATTGAAGCAGAGCTGGCCCTGATCTGACAGAAACGGGGCTCCTTTGTTGGCTGATGTTACCTCAAGGGCTTCCCAACAGTCTTTGCAACTGTCTTGCACCCCATCTTCTCTCCCTTGCTCCTTCAGGTGAAGGCATGCTTCGGGCTGTGGTCTGATGGATGGCTCTTCAAGTCTTTACCACCTCCCTCCCTATTTCTTTTTCACACAGGATTTCATCAAATCCTTGCCTATTTCATCCTACCTTGATTTCAAAATATTCCAACTAAGGCAATGGTTTAGACTCTACTCTGAGCTCTTGTATAGAGTGGTTTGAACTTGGTGATGATTTCCAAGGGGCACGCAGGAAAGAGTTTCACAAAGGGGTTTCTTTAACGGGATCGTTACTCCAATTACAAAGCAGATTCAGTGAAATGGTCAGACAGTGACAGAGGTGTGAATGGAGGTTGTCCTCGCCCGGTGTGCCAAGTTCACTTTGTGTCACCGCAGAATTACACGGTCAGCCCTAGGGCCCCGGGGGGTTTTGGAGCTGATGAGCACGTGAAGGGGTGAGTAGCAAGTCCATTCGGAAGGCTGGAGAAGAGTTGGTGGCGGCGACAGCGGAGGTGAGATCTGAGAACCTCTGTGCACCCGCAGCGTGGTTGCGCTGCTTGCTCTGTGCGTCACACACAGGCGTTCTCTGCCCTGGACTGCCCACGGGCTGGCGCCCCGGCACACCTCTCCCCCTGGGCTCCCGCGACCTCTGACTTGGGTTGGGGACACAGGATCACCTGGAGTTTATTTCTCCCAAGCCCTCTAGCCTCACCACAGTTGGGTTCCTCTTCACGGCTCATGGCGCCCCCTGCAGGAAGCTCTCTCCACTCCAATAGTGGCCCCTCTCAGGCTCAGTGGAGGTGGTAGCTTCTTGCTGTACCTACTCATTGGGGGGCTCCACCCTCTTCCTAGTTCTCTCGTCACCAACTCGGCAAATATCCCCCTCTCTTGAATCCCTTGAATGTCCCAACTTTCCCGCTGGGCCTGGACCAGTGCAGATGTTAAGGTCGCTGGTGGGGTGCCTGGGTGGCTCAGTCAGTTGAGCATCCGACTTCGGCTCAGGTCATGATCTCTTGGTTTGTGGGTTCGAGCCCCGCATCAGACTGTGTGCTGACTGCCAGCTCAGAGCCTGGAGCCTACTTCGGATTCTGTGCCTCTCTCTGACCCTCCCCTGCTCACACTGTCTCTCTCTCTCTCAGAAATAAATAAAACATTAAAAAATTTTTTTAAAAAAAGAAGAAGGTCGATGGAATGAGAATTGCAAAATACTACGGCCTGGGGAGCGATGCCTGGGCAGGGAATTGCTTTGCTATCTTTTTACTAAGTCACATTTCACAGACAGTTTCATATACAATCTGTGAAGTGGCGCCAAGGAATTCACGGAAAACCAGCCACTCTGACAGGGGCTTGCCCTAGGTCACAAAGCTTGAGGGCATTACAAAGCCTAGCTTATAAGACACCCGATGCTGTCTCGGTCACATCGCGCTGCTTTGTCTAGGGTACAATTAGAAGACTACCTGTCAATAGAAATAAAGGACTTAATTCTTGATTTCTCTCCAGTAACGGCATATAACTGATATTTCACTTACTTCAAGCTTGCTTTTAAGGCATTTGGCTTCAAATGCTGGCTTCCTGTAATTTTTCTTTTATCCTGTTTAAAAAATGTTTCCTGTGGTCCCATTATTCCTTGCAGGGCTCTGTTTGATCTACTATGCATAGTATTCTTACTAATGCAGTGTCAAAATATTTGTACCAGCAATGTCCTGTGCCAGGTGACTTCTCTTTAAGAAATACTGCCTTTGTTGATTTTCATGTAAAGGACAGATCTGTTCATAGCTATCTAACTCTGTTTATAAGTAATCGTACTATTTCCTCAGATGAACGTTTCAAAGAAAAGGAAATGGAAAGTAAATTAATTAATACTTGTAACAGTCAGGTTAATGATCCCAGCACTACTTGTAAACCAAATAAATCATTTAGCCACTTTAAAAGAGCCTTTAAGAGGCACCTGAGTGGCTCTTGATTTCAGCCCAGGTCATGATTTCAAGGTTGTGGGATCAAGCCCGGCATTGGGCTCCTCACTGAATGTGGAACCTGCTTGAGATTCTCTCTCTCTGCCCTTCCCCTGCTTGAGCTTGTGCTCTATCTCTCAAAATAAATAAATACACTTTTTAAAAAGACCTTTAATGACTGATTACTTATTTCTTCCTATAACTTCCAACAATCAAAACCATTAAAATGTGAAGAAACTTAAGTTTACTCTTCAACTGGAAATCTATAATTTAGTCATCAACAGGTAATTCTTAGTAGTGGTAACATGATTATAATGTGTATCAATTTGCTTGGTTAATCAGTAAGCCATCCTATAATCCTAATACATTTTGAAGGGCAAAGCAATTCATCTTAAAATTGGTTGCTAATGCAACATTTCAGCAAGTTCTTAATGACACCTATAATTAGAGACTGGGGGAAATTGTCTTAATCCTTAAAGCCTTAGGTAGTGAAGCAGGCACTTTCAATTCAAAGGCCTTTTCCAGTTTTCCCTGGAAAAGACTGTCAAAACAGCTGCTTTTTTGAATGGGTGTGCTGCGTTCTGTTATGGGTTGTACAATTCTTTTGGACTCAGTGGCATTTTAGTTTCTTTTGATACTCTGGTCATTCCCTTTGGAAGAATAGCATGCTTGGTAACAGTTGACAGCCAATTCTTGGGGAAAGTTTAGTTTTCAAAACCCTCCAGAGTGGTTGGTAAAGGACACTGGTACTCAACCAGGGTGATTTTGCCCTCTGTGGGACATTTGGCAATATCTAGACAAATTTTTGATAAGCATGACTCAGGAGGGATGATTGTGGCATCTGTGAGCAGACACTGAGAGCCACTGCTAAATACCCTACAGAGCACAGGCTAGCTCTCACAACAAAGAATTTTCTGGTCCTGATAGAAGCAACTAAGAATGATGGGAACCTCTCTGCCTTCCTTGAAGACTGCATGGGCCTCTCTGATCAACTCTGCCTCAGCGTCCCGAGGACATGTCACAAGCCAGACCGCCACTGCACCAAGCTGGCGTGTGGAAACATCAGTTCTCACGGGCCCCTCCACTTCTCTCCTCCAACAGGACACACTGGGAGGTCCTCACTGATCTGGATTTCAGTTTCAGGAAAACTCAGCGGTTTATCAGGTCAGGAAGCTTGCACGCTTTAGGTTTTTTCCTTTTAACTTCTTCTGAAAGGTAAGGAAAAATATATTTTAAGCTGACTAAAGTCAAGGAAATATTTCCTTTGGGTTTCTATAAATTTCCCTTTCCTTCTTTTCTTCTCCCCCCCCCAAAAAAAAAAAACTGCTCATTGACCTTCAGTGACTGCCATTGTCCATTGTGTTACAGATACAAAGGAAGGCTGAATGGTGGGAATTTTTTTTTTCCAGATAGGGAAATCCTTATTCCAAGATAACCCCCCACAAGCAAAATGGCCATTTAAATATGTTTTTGACAACTGGACATATTGAAGTCATATAAAAACCCTGTGCTGTACGATGAGCTTGCGCTTCTCATTTTTGAGAAAGCTCCTTTTGTTTGGGAGGAGGTAGTGGTGAAGGGTGGACTCCAGCGGGGGTGGGGGTGTGGAGAGCAGCCAGTCTGGACTCCGCAACCGGAACTGAGCTGGGTCTCTCCACTGTCTCGCAACACCCTTGGCCGTAGAACACTGCATCAGAGCTATGAAAATCGATTTAAAAACATTTGCAAAGCACTTTGGGCTCCTTGGAGGAAGGGTCTTAGGGAGGGAAACTGTATCATTATTCACATTAGATCCGGCGCAGTCATAAAACAGAGAGGAACCCGCTGAGCAGAGTGCTTTGTGATGACTTCATCTTTTTCCAAGCTAATAGCTATTAGTAGCTAATACAGCTCCATATGGACAGCTTGTCACATAGCTCATATTATTGGCCTGATGGTTTTGTGTGAGTCTCTTTTTCAAGCTCTAGCAGAAAAGACAGGCAAGTGAATTTTGAAAAGGAACAGCCTGAGCCCTCAATAAAGGCCTAATACATTTTCAATTTGATCTACTTCACTTAATTTTCAGGATTTGTTTCATTGGTACCATATTCATACAGATATCACTGTAAAATGTTTTGGAGTGCAAAGATAAATATAAACCCGGAAGAGTAGAATTTGCCTCTCCTTTAACGTCTCATCTTATTTGCCCCTTAGCATAGCAGTTATTAAGAATCTATCAAACACCTTATTTTTTATGGAAGAGGTCAAAACAGACTATGAGATGCAATACACATGTTAAACCTAACAAAAACAAGAAAAGTAGCTGTAGATCAGTGATAAGAGGAAATAGAGAAGTACTTACCGTATGGTGAAATTTTTATAGCAAGTGATACCTTTGTTTGGAATGTACCCATTGTGTTAGTGGTTCTCCATTGACTACAAAGATTTCAATATGGACAGAAAAGATATTGTTCAGATTGCCTCCTGAGGATACCGGGATCTTGGTCAGAAAGAATAACCACACAAAAGCAGCACCAAAGTAAATACCTTGTGCCCTCTGACAGGCAGGAAGCTGTCTGTGCTGGGTGGTCAGGCTATGGCAAAATGTTCTTTCTACCTGGGCTCCTGCTGGACCACAGGTCCTGGAGGTACTCTGCAGGGCTGCTTAAAAGCAAGGCTTAACACAAGCTACATGAATCAAGAAAAATCAGAGGAAAGCATCAACTTCCTCAAGATACCATAGGTATTGATCACACAGTCAGGAATGGGCCATCAGCAAATTTACCAATCCATCAGTATTGGTAGGGGCTGGGTGATGATTCCTTCAAAACTAGAAGGTTAGACACTTAGAGGAATAAATCAGTATTTCACATAATTTTTTCCTTTTGCTCTTTCTTTTTTCCTTCCCTCTCTCCATTCCTTCCTTCTTCCCTTCCTTCCTTCCTTCTTTCTCTCCTTTCCTTTCCTTTCCTTTCCTTTCCTTTCCTTTCCTTTCCTTTCCCTTATTTCCCTTTCCCTCCCTCCCTCCCCCCCTTCTTCCCTCCCTCCCTCCCTCCTTCCCTCCCTTTTTTCCTTCCTTCTTTCCATTAAGAAATCTATTATATGTTAGGTCCACTGATCTTCTATCACTGAATTAAGCATTTCTTACTTTAACACACAAAGTGACATGAAAATTAGCTCAAGTTCACTTCCACAGTCATCAGCAGTAAGCCAAATTCTGAATTTGCCACTGGGTCACTGTGTGTCGCTGGGCAAATTCCTTAACATTTCCAAGTCTTATTCATTTTTTATCGCCCTTATAATATTGTTAGGCTTAGAGGTCAAAGATTTTAATAAGACTAAGAGGGGACCTGGATTATATAGGAACTTACATGTTGCTAGCTCTCATTAAATTGGAACAGATTCATCACCCATTGACTTGAAAGAATCAAACACCTTTTAAGTGTCTAACCCATATGGGACTCCAGGAATGACTCAGGGCCAAGGAAGAAAGTTATGAGTGTGTACCACAGAATGAATGAGAAGCTTGACCACCAAGCTCAAGGACATTTCAGTGTTTGCTAAGCTGAATCTGAGTGTTTATCTAGAGGAGGTAAAGAGGGCTGTAAGCCACCTCGCCACCCCCCCCCCCCCCCCCCCCCCCGGTGGCAACAGATGAACATTGGATTCTCTGATTCAATTTATGTGCAAAAAGAAGCACCAAGAGTAGAGGCCTAATTCTTCCTCACAGAACCTCATTATGTGCTATCTCATTTCCTTTCCTGGTGCTCAGTTGACATAGACATCCCCCTTGTGCTTAGCAGAGGTTGAGGGGAAATTCGGGTCCATTCTCCAGGATACAGAGCAGGGCAGAGGCAAGACTGGCCCCTACTTGTAAGCACTCCATAGGCCATTAATAATTTAGGCAGATAAAGAGCTTTGTTAGTATTAGCAAGTGCCTCACTTTGTCTGATTGTTTTTTCCACCCAGGAGAATTGATACTGTCTCAGTCTAGACTGTTCCTTAGCTTACAATCCAGACTTGCTACTATCACTTCCATGTGGTCAACCCCATTAGTCCCTTTTCAATTTCACACAGTAGAGAGAAGTAGGCGTACGCCAGGTCTGCAAAGTGGGGGACCAAACCCACACTATTTATTTCTCACTTGCTGCCCACTTAGTTTCCATTTCATTCTGGGCATTTAATAGCTATTGCAGGGATGACTTCCAGGCTGAGGTGGAAGCTAAAGAAAGTGGAATCATGGGATCTTGATCCTCCAGACATGGGGCTTGAACCCACAAATTATGAGATCATGACCTGAGCTGAAACCAAGAGTCAGACTGATGGAGCCACCGAGGCACCCCTTGCCTGCCTCCCTTTTATCCCCTATGACCTCATCTTGGAGGTCTCTGCTCAAGGAGAGCATCCATCAAGAAGACTTCTCTCATTCCCTTGACCAGATATACATTCCCCCTAATGTATATCCTCCATGAATTATGTACCTTAACTCTATATTGTTTATCAGATTATCACACTACTTTTATTTATTTGTGTAAGTCATTTAATGCTTGTTTTCCCTACTACTATAATCACGCTGTGAGAGAATGGGGACAGTGTCTTCTCTCTGTTATTGTGTTCCTGGTACTTAGCACCAAGCCTGACACACAGTAAATGCTCAAGGAATATTTGTGGAATGAAGAAAAAAACTGTTTGTGTGCTTTAAGAAGTATCTATACAGTCCAATAAATATAAGATAGGAAGCTAAGCAATTTACCACCACTTCTGTGGGTCCCTCCATGTTTAGGTTTTTGCATTTAAATTACTGGTACAATGTTGCTTTGGGATTACATTTTGAACCATAATTACTGCCATTTTGTAACTGGGATCTTTCTGAGTGGGTTCAGTGTTCACCACATGTCCTTCTATCCATTCTATTTCTATTTCTCTCTTATTCCCTGGTTTTAGTCCCCGAGGTGGCTCTTCAGGGATGGCTCATGGGTGCTATGGTCCCTGACACATCTGAAAATGCCTGAAGTCTATCTTCAGAGATGAATGACAGTGTGGCCTGGAAAATGATTAGGTTACACGTGTTAGACAATTGGAAAGAATAGAGGATTTCATGTTTTGCTTTGTATCATAATAATAAAGCAACATATTTCAGTCAGTTCCAGTATGCTTTATAATTCAAAGTAATTCTTTTTTTTAAATTTCAAAGTATTTCTAATTTCACAGTTCTTTACTTGAAAACAAGGATAGAAAATCTCTACAATGGACTCAAGAAACCATTGAGTTAAACATTTTTTTATAGATGTTCCATAGCAACCATTTTTTGGCTGATATATAGATAAATCAAGAAAGTTGTAAGGAGAGGATTGAAAAATTATATTATTTGATCCAGAAATTCTAATCCTATTTTTGTTCCCTAGAGAAATGTTCATACCCATGCTCAAAGAACTGTATCAAAGAATGTTTCAACTTTGTTTATAAAAGCTTTAAATGTGCAAATGACCTAAATATCTATTGGCAGGAGAATGGATAAATAATTATGGCTCATTCACATAATGTAATACTACAAATCAGCAAAAATAATTAGCCAGAGCTAAACAAAGATAATCATGATAAATTTCAATTTTTATGTTGAACTAAAAAGAGAAAGTTGCATAAGAATACAGGGAGTATATCATTTATGTCAAAGTTTAAAAGCATGCAGAAGAACACTATACATTTGGGGTGCCTGGGTGGCTCAGTTGGTTGAGTGTCTGACTCTTGATTTTGGCTCAGGTCATGATCACATGGTTGTGGGACTGACATGGTTGTGGGACTGAGCCCCGAGTCAAGCTCCATTCTGAGGGCCTCCCCTGCTCATGCTCTCTCACTTCAATTAATAGAAAAAAGGAATATTATATATTTATATGGACACAGAACTATACTTATGGGGTAAATAAGTGCATTTACAACTGCCAAGTTCCAGAGAGCTGGGTGTGGGAGTATAGGGAAGGTTTGGGGGGAGAGAGAGCAGTCAGGGAGAGGTGGGGAAGAGGGATTCCACTGTATATGCACCTTTCTATGTCTTAAGATCACTGATGAATGTTTACTCTTTTCGTCTTTAAAGTTTATGCATCATGTTTAATTGAAGTATTTAACAGTACTAAGGAAAGCTATGTTGTTGAGTAAAATTTAACCTCTGATGATTGAAATCCATCTCGTTATTTTTTTACTGACACACACAGCAGCTCAACAGTTCATAGAACCTGTTCTACACCCATAGTTATTTTCTTGTTTCCTTCTTCCTTTTTTCTAATTCTTTTCATGAATCTTTCATACTTCTTTAAAAATGATGTTATGTTTAGAAATTTAGATGTATATCCTATCTCTGTCTAGCTAGCTACCTACTTACTTGTCTGTCCATCTATCCATCCATCCCTCATCTATCTAGATGTATATTTATATCAAATATTTAAAAAAATTCAACTTGATGGGTGTGGGGGGAGGGGGAGATGGGCATGGAGGAGGGCACTTGTGGGGATGAGCACTAGGTGTTATATGGAAACTAACTTGACAATAAACTATTTGTAAAAAAAAATCCATGAGCTAAGGATGTACTGAGGAAGTACATCAAATGGAAAGTTTTATAGGCAGAAGGGAATAGGAACAAGAAAGTTGTACTGGGCAAAGAAGTGAGTTGGTTAAAACAAGATTATTTTCCTTTAGGGGATAGCAGGGGTCCATCAGACAGATTACCAAGTTAGTGCTAGTCAAGTGATTCTTGACTGAGTAGTTTAAGATTCCATTTCTGGGAAGGCTGAAACTAATTAAGTCAGTTTGTTGATGTGGGGCTTAGCATCAGTGACTCCCTAGCCAGTTGTCTTGTTTTTAACATGAAAAACGTGATTTATGCTACTGACTTCAAGTTTGACTTCAATCCCTCTAGTTGATGGAACTAGTTTTAAATGCTTTGAATTTGGGAAACACTTCCCCAAAAAGGAAGGAAGGAGAAGCAAATCCCACCAGACTTCTGGAAAAGCTTAGCAGTAGTTACATTGGGTTTCTCAGCTCTGTGAGGACTCTGAATTCTGTTCTGAGTAGGAGAAGCTGGCAGACATCCTGTGATCCTTTTCAGGTTGCCTGAGCTAAGTCCCTGGCTGTTATCTTTTATGTTATTTGTCACTTGCTGATTTTCTTGAAAGAGCTCAACTTTAGAGATTTTGTTTCAGCCTTACTGAGAGCTCCCGTCCCACAACTGCTGAGAACCTGTTCTTTGGTCTTACATCTCTCACATTATTTGGAGTGAGATAGAAGTCAGACCACAGCGGGTGGGGGTGGAGGGTGGTGCAGGGGGAATGGGAGAAAATTAGATCTTGCATGATTCATAGGGGTTGTTTTTTTCCAGAGTTCCCCACAGGGTAGCAGCTAAATGTTTAATCTTGCTGTCTCTGTGAGGCATTATTCAAGCCAATTATTTGGGGGAGTGGATTGTTACACTGCTGCTATTTTGAGAGGAGTAAGCAAAATGTTTAGCTTTTAGGATATTTTGCACAGGCTTTAGAGATAAGAGGGTTAGGGTGTTACTGTTGCTAGATCCAAAGTAAGAAATATCAAATAGTGGCCTTAAATTCTGAATGTCCCCAAATGCTTTTCCCTGAAGCATATGAATACATGTATCTGAAGTCTATACAGAGACATAATCCATATTAGGGAAGAAAGGATCTGGGGATGGCCTGAGATTTCCCCAAGGTCAAGAAGAAGGTCTTGCCCCCTATTTCCAGCAACACCTTTATCTCTTCATCTTGGGTGAGTGCCACTGAAGCCAGTGTGGAGCTAGTCACTGGACTGTAGATAAGAGGACACTCACAGGTTTCTAGGGCAGCAGTGTCTTTCTCGTCTTCAAGAGGGCAGGCATGGAATCCAAACTTTCTCTGTGTCGCTCTTAAAACCAAGACATTATTTGTTCAATAGATACTGACTAAGGGACTAAGGCTCTAATTTGTGATACTGTATCATGAAGCCACAATTATTTAAAAAGTTTGATTTTGGCAAACCAATATACAGACAAATTACTAAAAGGGTATAGAGGTCCTTGAAGGAGCCCCAAATACTTAAGGGAATTAATATAGAAGAGTTTCAAATCAGTTTGGAAGAGACAGATTATTTAATAAATAGTTGGGACAACTGAAATAAAGTTATAACACGACATTAAATCCATTCCAAATGACTTAGAAATTTAAATGTAAAAATGTAGGGGTGCTTGCGTGGTCAGTCAGTTAAGCATCCAACTCTTGATTTCATCTCAAGTCAGGGTAGCATGGTTTGTAGGCTGGAGCCCCACGTTGGGCTCTGCATTGATAACATGGAGGCTGCTTGGGATTCCCTACTCTCTCTTTCTCAAAATAAATAAACTTGAAAAAAATGTAAAAAAAAACTTTAAATGTAAACACTTAAACGGGAGATTTTTTTCAGAATGAATATTAAGAGGTGGAAAGGTGCTCACTTTGGTAGCACATATACTAAAATTGGAATGATCCAGAGAAAACTAGCTTGGTTTCTGTGCAAGGATGACACGCAAATTTGTGAAGCATTCCATATTAAAAAAAAAATGGAGGGGAGCTGTGGAAGGTCTTTATAAATAATACTTAAACCCAGAAGCCATAAAAAGAAAAAATTAATACACATGACTATATTAAAAACATTTCTATACAGCAGAAAGCATAAAAATGAAAATTAGAACCTGAAGAAATACTTGCAATGTATAAGAGAAGGGCCTCATCATTCAAAAGAAATCCTTAGCTGACCGGTAAGAAAAAGGTCTTAGAAAATGTGCAAAAGACCCAGATAAGCAATTTATTGAAAAAAAAAAAAAACCAGCAAAACAAAATGAAAAACAAGTGGTTCCACCACATAAACAGATGCTTGATCTCATTGAAAATGAAAGAAATAGAAGTTAAAATCATGAACACAATTTTTCACCTATCAGATTTATCAGATGGTCTTGCAAAATCAATAAAGTGAGAAAATACACACAGACTGGAAAAAGGCAGTCCCATACATTATTGGTGGGAGCATAAGCCTCGCTATCTTTAGAAGGTACACATACTTTTAAAAAAAAAAAATTAAAGTTTACTTATTTATTTTGAGAGAAACAGAGACAATATGAGTTGGGGAGGGACAGAGAGAGGGAGAGAGAGAATCCCAAGCAGGCTCCATACTATCAGTGCAGAGCCTGATGCAGAGCTCAAACCCACATAACCATGAGATCATGACCTAAGCTGAAACCAAGAGTTGGACACTTAACCGACTGAGCCACCTAGGCATCCCTCAAAAGTACACATACTTTTGTATTTGATAACTTAATCCCTAGAATTCTACTGGTAGTCATGCACACAGGTTGTATAATGAAACAAATACTTATTGTGCCACTGTAGTAACCTAACACTAGACAAAATCTACATATGTGTTAAATAGGGGGCTGTTTAAATGGATTACAAAATGAATTGATAAGGGAATTAATAAAATATCTATTATAAATCAGGTAGATCTATGTAAACCAACATAAAATAATTCTCTGCATATACTATTTAGTTGTAAAAAATGTACAGAATAATGTACTCCTTTTTGTGGCATTTCAAGTAAGTAAGCAAATGACGAAATACTCTAAATATGAAATTGAGAAAGTGGCTATCACAACACATACAAAGTATAATTTATACTTTAAACAGGAAAGAACTAAACATATAATAATAATACCATATGATGTTTATAGTGTACTCATAAGCATCTTAAGAAAATATAATAATAGCTTTTAAACATGGATTGAGGAAGACCTTCCTAAGCAACTATAAAACCCAGTGGTCCTAAAGTTAAATAAAGGGAGTTAATAGGAGAAAATTTTGTAATGTACAAAAGAGACACATGAATATATTACATATGTAAAGAGCTTCTAAAAATCACTAAGAAAAAAGATAAATGACAAATTGAACAGGATTTGCAAAACTGAGTGCCTACCAAGATTAGAAAAGTCATTGGAAGAGGTCAGTGGCCTGTTTCAAGAGAAGAGGGACCTGGGATTCAGGACAGCACCTGCTCCACAAGAGAGAGAAGGCTGTCTTCTGTTCCAGCCATTTATTGCCAATAGGGCAATATTATAGAGCATTCATATACTCAGGAGAAGCCAGAAATGTGGATTTTAAAAATGTTAAATATTCCCATTTCTAAAGATCAGCAACTACTTTGACAAGAACTACAAAATGCTATGTAGAATGACCAAAATACTTGTCTTCAAATTTTGTTATAGAAAAATAAGCAGGGGCACCTAGGTGGCTCAGTCGGTTAAGTATCTGACTCTTGATTTTGGCTCAGGTCACAATCTAATGGTCTGTGGGTTCAAGCTGCATGTTGGGCTCTGCACTGGCAGTATGGATCTTGGTTGGGGTTTTCTCTCTGTCACTCTGTCTCTGCCCTCCCCTGCTCTCGCTCTCTCTCAAAATAAATAAATAAACCAAGAAAATATTTTTTAAAAAAAGAGAGAAAAATAAGCCAAGGCTGAAAACAGGCCATTCATAGGAGCACAAATGGCCAAAAGAAATTTAAAAATATAGCTACATTCCTTTAGTCAAAGAAAGGCAAAATGAAATGAGATACATTTTTCACCCATCACAGTGGCTGAAATTAACAAGAATAGATTGTGTGTTTGATGCAAGTTTTAATAAAATGGTCAATGGTATACATAGTTGATAAGAGTTTAAATGTTAATATCCTTTTCCCAGAGGGCACTTTGACACTATCAAAATAAAAAATTTAAGGGTATGCCCTTTGATTCAGTAATTCTATTCCTAAGTATTTATTCTACTAAAATATTTTCACTTGTGCAAAAATATGCATTTAGTGTTCTTTGTTATATTGCTTATAATTATGAGACATTGGAAAATCTCATTCCCTATGGAAGGATGGTTATATTAATTAAATTTTGGTTGAATCCCAATTGTATACTACTGTGCAGTCACTGAAAAGGATGAGGTAGCTCTCTGTGGCATTGAAAGAGCTCCAAGCTATACTACATGAAAAGAGCAAGTTGTAGCACAGTACATATTATTGAATCTCACTTATGTGAAAATTATTTGTATGTGTACATACACATGTGCATATAAACGTATTGAGAACAGCTTGTATACTCAAGTATATTCAGACTATTAGCCCTGTTAACTCTGGGAAAGAAGTGTGATAGATGGTGGTGGTAACAATGCAGTAGTGGAGATTTTTTACTTTTTTCTTTAGATGTTCTTTTATCCAGATCAGATTGGCAAACTTAATGTGTAAAGGAACACACAGTAAATATTTTGGGTTTTGTGGGCCAAATGGATTCCATCACAAATACTCAACTCTGCTGCTGTAGCAGGAAAGCAGCCATTTACATATTGTATGTAAATATGTAAATGACTGGAGGTAGCTGTGTTCCAATAAAGCTTTATTTATCAGAAGAGACAATGGCTGGATTTGGCTCCAGGGCTGTGGTTTGTCAGTTCTGCTTTAAATGCTTTTCTCTTTTCTGTAGGTCTTTATTTCTTTAGATGCTTGAATATGAAGACAGCAGTGAGAACCAAGAATGGGATCCATTTGGAAGACTAGCTCTCATGGCAAACGTGTTCAGTGGCATAGGGGTTTTCTCAGAACATCCCTGTGGTGTGATTAGGTATTGCTGCCAGTAGAGTTGAGTCTCATTTTGTGGCATCCAAGCTTGACTCCCTGAGCTATATCCCCCAAATGCTATACGTTTCTTAATTTCTTGTGATAAACTTGTTTTTGGTTGTTGGTTTTTTTTTTTTTTTTTGAGGTAGCCAGAGTAGAATCTGTTGTCTGCGGTCCTGTCTAATATGCATGTTTCATTTTATTATAAAAGGGATCTTTTATTCCCTCATATCTTCTAAGTGATTGTTGATTATATATGAGAAAGCTATTAGTTCTTTTCTATATTAAATTTGTAAGTAGCTACCTAACTTAATTCAGATTGTTTTTAATCATTTGTAATGAAATTTCTTGTGTTTTCCACTCATATAACCATATCCTCAAATAATATTACTTTTGCCTCTTTCCCATATTTATTCTTGACTTCTTGTCTTCCAAAGTGCATTAACTCACAATAACATTACAGGACATTACACTGGTTCCTGATCAATGTTAAATAATAATAGATATAATATTGGACATCTGTGTCTTGCATTTAATACTTGTAATGTTTTATCAGAAAGAATAATGCTAGATTTGGCTTTGTTATGTATTTAATTAATCATGTGGAGCCTTCATGTATCACTATTTTGACATTTTAAATCATAAAAAGATGTCAAAATTGGTCAAATGCCTTTCAGCATCTCTGGAGATGATCGTATCTTCTTTGTCATCCAATATGGTGAATCACATTTAAGACTGCTAAATTGCCCATGTCAAACAACACAGCAGAAAGGTTATCAGAGTTCATGACAGTCCCTCAAGGTGGAGTTCTTTATATAAAGTACCATTCTGACTCATCTAATGCTTCGTGCCTTAAATTCCTCTTGATCTGATATTGATATCACAACACTCATGTGTTCCCCAGCCAGACTGGCAGAAAATTGCCCATCTCACCCTTAGAGAGCCTCACACCCTTGCCTTGCATTAGCTGAGAAGTCCAAGGGAACAAATCCCTTCCACAAGGAGTCAGCCCAGCTTCCACTGGTAGCTGAACAGGGCACCACAGTTTCATGCTGCTCCTGAATTGGTCCACTGATGCCAGGAGGTCTTAAGTTCCTGCTTCTGCCCAGGGTCCGTAGGGTTCCCAAAAGAACATCTCTGTGAACATGTCCATTCCCCCTGGACTATGCTTGACCAAAGTGGACTTCATCAGCTTCCGCAACACAACCCTAAGACCCAGTTCTTTGACTAGAGTTCATGTCTCTGAGATGCTCTGCTCAGGCTGACCCATTTGTCCCACAGACATGATGGTTTTTGTAGGTCTAGGACCTTCATCAAAAGATTTTCCTTGTCAACTCTCCAAACAGAAAAGGTTCTTTTCAGTCCTTTCCTTCGACAATACAGCTCAACTTTGTGTTCAAGCTTTCAAACACACAATGGCATATTTATATGTATCTTAGACCAGGCAGTATTTTAGCTTATATCCCCCTCAAAGCGGGCTACTCTCTTCCCTTCTCCTCCATTTCCACCTCATGTTAGAGTAGAGGGCGGCATAAAGAAAAAGACCCAATCATATGGGGGAGGGGAGAAGAGAAGAAACTGATTACATGTGGTGGGGGTGGAGGAGAAAAGGACCTAATCACATGGATAGGGGAGTGGATGAGAAGGAACCAATCAACTTTAGGGGGCGAGTGACACTTTTCACAAACCACAGTGTGGTAGTGAGGGTAGCCCTTACACTAAAACAGCTGAAAATAAAATTATGTTAAATTCTCTAAAGGTCACTCTTAAGTAAGTTAACTTTTACTATAGTGTTTGTGTGTTGTGTTTTGTTTGTGTGCATATGACTTAAAGGTAGGTAATGGGCTTTTAGTTCTATGATTATGTGTGTGATTTTAGATATGTTGTGATTGGGGCACCTGGGTGGCTCAGTCGGTTAAGCATCTGACTTCAACTCAGGCCATGATCTCACAGTTTGTGAATTTGAGCCCTGCGTCTGGCTCTGGGCTGACAGCTCAGAGACTGGAGTTTGCTTTGGATTCTGTGTCTCCCTCTCTCTCTGCCTCAACCCTGCTTGCACTGTCTCTTAAAAATGAACAAACATTAAAAAAATTTTTTTAAATATATTAGCTTCTCTGTTTCTGGGCTTAACAGATTTTGACAGTATCTATATGACTCTTTCTGATGAAAAATGTGGAAACTTTTGCCTTTATACTTTGTCACACATTCTGTTCCATCTCTCCAAGTTTGTCACACAGAGAGGTAAAAATGTACTACTCAAATACACAGAAAATGTAACTTCATTTTAAATAACTGGGCTCATTTTATCCTGGAGCATTTATTCCCATTCTGTAGTAAAGGAGATGCTAAATGAAGCAACAGCAAACAATATAAATAAAATAAAACTTCCAATATTCCATCCCTGTTTTTTCCCCAAAGAAACTTTTTTTAAGTTTATTTATTTATTTTGAGAGACAGAGAGACAGAGAGAGAGCATGAGCATGCAAGTGGGGGAAGGGCAGAGAAAGAGGGAGAGAGAGAGTCCCAAGCAGGCTCCACACTGTCATTG
The DNA here is from genome assembly GCF_003009895.1 of Hyaena hyaena. Lineage (NCBI taxonomy): Eukaryota > Metazoa > Chordata > Mammalia > Carnivora > Hyaenidae > Hyaena > Hyaena hyaena. The sequence goes on from NW_024081397.1 coordinate 746,541, forward strand.
CAGAGCCCAATCTCATTAACCATGAGATTATGACCTGAGCCAAAATCAGTCCCATGAACCACTCAACTGATTGGCTGAGGGATGCCTGAGCACCCTGGAGCCCCTCCCAAGAAATTTTAAACGTGTCTGTTCTAGGTGCCTTAGGCTAATCCAATTAAAACTGTCTCTGTGGGGTATGGTTACTGGATTTAGCAAATCAAATACAAGACATACTTTTTCAATGGGACATACTTATACTTAAAAAAAGTATTGTTTATGTGAAATTTAAATTTAACTGGGCATCCTGTATTTCATCTGGCAATCTCATCTTGGGGTAACAGAAAGGGAACGTTGAATTTATCAGGAGGCTCCCCCCCTCTCTTCTCTTTGGGTGGTATCTAGGCATCAGGAGGTCTAAGTTACATCATCATGGAGGTAGAGGCCATCTGGTCTCCACGTTTATTGTCTGCTGACTTCTGGTGACAGCTGGTTGAGGTGAGATTTATTTTGTATACTTTGGGTGTGTGTTTCTGTCTATTTTGGCCCACTGATGAACTTGAGAGGCTGCCAGTACTTGTGATCCATTTTCTTGAACCAGGCTTTGCTGGGATTGCTCCAAGACCATCAACATGCTTCCTGATGACTGGCCTCTCTAGGCCATCTAGATGCCTAGATGCCTAGATGCATCTTCCATCCTGCCCCCTCCAGGGGGCCTGTCCCTGCAGCCAGGAGTGAGAGAGGCAATGTGAGGGACCATCCTAAAAAACCACACAGGTGAGAAATAGTCAAGGGGAGGAATAATTTTTGCCAAAATCGATGACAAGATTTGCCCTTTTTCTTTTACTCCACCACCACGTAGTTTCTTCTCTGTGTTAAATTACTTAATGAAAAGAAAGATGGAATAGCTGAACAGGCCCTCTTTCAGACTTGCATACTCTGCCTGTCTCTTATGTAGAACTCCAGTCTGAGAGGAATATTCTCCTTGCTTCTACAGCCAACCCTTGCCCTCCAACCTTACCTTTTCCAGAAGGACAAATCGGTTAGGTTTCCAGAACACTGTCTTCCAATTTTAGAGAATCTCTTCTCTATTATGATGTCTATAGAGGTATATATACATTTACTTAAGCATTAGAATAAAAACTTAAAGTTATTTTTTTAAATTTTATTTTAGAGGAGAGAGAACATGTAAGTTAGGGAAAAGGGCAGAGGGAGAGAGAGAGAGAGGAAATCCTAAGCAGACTCCATGCTCAGCACAGAGCCTGATGTAGGGCTTGATCTCATAATGCTGGGATCATGATTTGAACCAAAATCAAGAGTCAGATACTCAAACAACTGAGCCACTAAGGCACTCCAGAATAAAAAACTTTATATCTTCTGTCTTTAATCAGAGTTCTCATAGTAATTTTAATGACTACATACTAGTACAGGAAGTTAATCCAGTCTATGTAAACTATCTCCTATTGTTAGACACTTTAACATTCTGATTTTTTCTTTCAAAATAAAGTTTGTGAACATAGAAATTCCTGGAGTTTTGTGTTTAATATCGTTTCCTCATTTTGTATGATCAGCATTGGGATTACTGTGTCAAATAAGAATTTAAAGTGCATCCTTGGTATATATAAGCAAATTGCTTTCCAGAAGACCTGTTATACCCTGGGAAAAAAATGGGATGTGATTAATATTTATTGTGATGCTATTTTCCAAAGACCAAGAAAGGCACAAGCCCTGCTCTAGCCATCAGGTTGTTGATGGAGACATATCAATGGGGGAAAACATAGCCATTGGCTAAGATATGGGCTCCTACCTCTGTCTAGCACTCATATGAGCCATGTGGAAACTTAATAGAAGTCTGTGACCCCATACCCAGATCTAGGTCTTATACATCATGATCATGATGGCAGGGTTGGGTTGTACCTGCTCACAGAAGGCAGGAAAGCAAGTCTCTTGAGAACTTTCCTGACCTTGAGGTTAGAGCATGTGTAGACTGTCTAGTTGGGGCCTTTCCACACTGTATTCACAGGTCGGGGCTAGAGTCTCAGACCTGCCTATTTGGGAAGCCTGTTCCAAGTTTCAGTAATGGGGTCCAGTTGCAGCAACTGGGAGCCCCACGTCAAATCAGGAAGTGCATATTATCTCTGAGGAGTATCAGAAAATCCCACTCTGCCCTCATGGGCCTGGTTCGCAGATATTTACTGCTGCTTCCCTGTGATGACCCTCTTTTGGTCTTTGTGACAGCCTCACTTAAATTGGTAAGTAAAGCTTCTGACATCAGCCACGATGGGACATTAAAGTGCAACCCTGATACATTAGGCAAGAAATCACATCCTTTTTCATTCCAAACTCTGCTTAACTATGTGACCTAAACAATTTTAACAAAAATATAGTTCAGAGGGCAGGTTAGCAATGTAAAACAATTCATAATATTTGGGTTCTTGAGACAGAATCCCACAAGGAAATAAAATGCTTCCTTTGCTCTCAGATTCAGTAAAGTCCCTGATCTTTCCTCATGAGTTTTAATTCTGTGGTGTTCCAGCCACGCTGAGCAGGGGGTGTGGTGTAGAAATGCTTTGGGTCCCTTCCTCAGAAGTTGTGGTCTGGGCTGGCTTGTTCCAGTTTGGTCATGCCCCTCAGTACTGGGATGTTCACATCTTATATACCCCACTTTTCTGGGGGGACTCATATAGAATCAGCCTCATAGCCACACAAAATTTATTTCCCAGTCAGAAGTAAGACTCCTAAGACTTAGCACACTTTACACTCAAGGACTAGCTGTCAATAGGTTGTGCTAATGAAAAAATGGAAAAAGAAAGGGATAAGGCTACTTATTTGTTTGTTTGTTTGTTCTTAAGGGAAAGGCTTTTAAATTCAGCTCTCTAAAAGCTTTGTCAAGATTACTGGAAACATTTTGGCTAGTGAAAGAATCAGGGACATGCGTTCAGATCCATCAGCACATGAGCCAGGATACTTCTTTCAGGAAATTTAGATTAGTGAATCACACCTGGATGGAGCCATTTGAGGCCCTTCCTTAACTTCAGGAAGGATCCAAGCCATGTACGTATACATTTCTGATGGGATCACTCTGATGAAAGTGGTGCCAAGGTCTCATGGCACTTTTTCCACTCTTCGTTAGCCCCCCTGGCTCCTTCTGTCTCCACCCAAATCAGCCAAGCAGCCAAGGAGGGCTTGGGGAATAATCAAGTAATAATGCTTTCAATCTGTGGTTACCTCTTTCCCCTTGTTCACCTTGAGGTGTGGACTTTGCCTTCCCTGGGATCCCAGACCTAGAACTGTGTAAGGGAAGTTTCCATTGTTCATTATATTTAGTTTATCTTCTGAGGGGTCACAGCATAACCCCCAGGAAAACTATTGGAGAAGAAACAGTTTCTAAACTCCTCCTTTTAGAAATATTGATACTAAGGGTAAAACCTAGCAGTTGTTGAACATACGGCTCCTACTAGGCACTGTCCTCAGTTCCATGTGTTTATGAAATCATTTTATCTTTCTGTCATCTAGAGTGCTAGAAGGCAGGGTGCCCCCTTCCTGTAGAAGCCTCAAGATCTCCCAAGGGTGGAAGGTGCTGTGAGCACAGGCAGGGCCTCCTTGTTAGTTTGAGCAACAAGGCAGGATGTGCAAAGGAGACCCATAGGGGGCTGCTTATATCTCTGCCCACAGAGATATCAGCTCCACAATGCCTGATACCAAGACCATGATAATGACACATTTCTGGGGCCACTTCTTGGGTGGGTACCAGGGATATAACACAGGCTGATGGGCTGGGCAGCTTCCCAGGATGTGCCACAGTGGGCTGTCTGAGATGTCACTGGGAGTACCTGGTGATCCTGGACACATACTTGGGTGGACTGAACACTTGATCTTGAGATCTTAATTCATATGACAAATATGTATTGAGCACACACTGTGTGCCAGGCACAGCAATGAACAAATAGCCTTGGTCCTTATTTGAACATTTCATTGCTTTCTGGCACCATAAGATGTTCCAAATTCACCTTGAATTATTCTTCCCCATGCTTGGAATCAATCACTTCTTCATGAAGTTCTGATTCATTTTGTTAGAGAATGATGAATAGAAGCCAAAGTCTGGGTACGTAGTATTATCATTGCCACTGAAGTGTCATTGCCTATAAGCTGTCTTAGATTGTCACAAGAACTCAGGAACCAACCCAAAGGAGCTCTTAAAAACCAAAGCTAGAACAATTTGAACATCAGAATAAATAATACTACTATTAGATTATAACCCATAAAAAAATAACTGTCCATATGCTCATGCTGATATAAATAAATAATTGAATGGCTAACTAGAGGAGAAGGGACAGCTCCTTCTTATAAAATTGCTATTAATAAGTGTAAATAGACAGAAATAGAAAATCACCTTTAGGCAAGCTTCTCAGTACTAATTATTGGAGACAGCACCTACCCGTGGATGCTAAAAGTTTGAGGAGATGCAGGACATTTGCATACTCTCAAAGTATTTTCCTCAAAATATTTGCCAATGACAAGGTGAAAAGTAGTAACTCTGCAATGAAGAGACACCTCCTTACCCAAGTGATCAAGGTTAGCATCATCAGTAACAACCCTGTGATAAGATTCATAATGAGCAAGCACCTCTGGGGTGATCTGGCCCCAAATCTATACTTTCCTCCCAATAATGAGAAAACACAGACAAACTCAAAGGATAAGGGAAAAAAAAAAAACACTTTACAAAATAACTTTTCAAAGCACTGAAGTCATGAATGACAAGTCAAGGTTGAAACTGTCACATTTTGCAGGAGAATAGGAAGAAATAAACATTAAATGCAACGCTGGCCCCAGGAACAGAAAAAAGACACGTGGAAAAAGAAGTGAAACTCTCATAAGACCTGTTGTTTAATTAATAATATTCCTTATGTTGATCACCGTCCTGTGGTCATGTGAGATATTAATATTAGTAGAGACTGGGAGAGGGGTGTACTATTTTCACAAACTTTCTATAAACCTAAAGTTAATACAAATAGAAAGTGAATTAAAAAGAAGGAAGAAATACAAAACAAAACAAAACAAAAAGCCCAACATCTCTACTCTCTTTAGGAATCCTTGCTAATTGTGAATCCTTGGGCAGGATACTTAACAGTGCCTCTGACTTCTCTTCTGTAAAATAGAGGTAGTAGTAGTGGTATCTAACTCATCAGATGGTTAGGAGAGTTAACTCAAGTGTAAGACCCTGGCCTGCACCTGGCATGTGGTGGGCACTGATGAGAGTCTGCTGCTGGAATTATTTAATGTTCTTGACTCATGTGTATACCCCTTTGGCTCGAGTCAGCCTTCTGGACTCCAGCAGCTCAAGCAAACTTAAGAGCATGCACACTATCATACAAAAAGAACAAAGACGGGGAGCGTGGGTAGCTTAGTCAGTGGAGCATCCAACTCTTGATCTCAGGTCTTGATCTCAGGGTCATGAGTTCAAGCCCTGGGTTGGGCAAGGAGCCTACTGTAAAAAAACTAAAATTAAATAAAACAAACAAAACAAAACAAAAACAAAGGGAAGGTGGCTCATCCTTTGGGGGAGGAGGGTATGAGGCTCCTGCTTCAGGAAAAGGCAGTCTCTGGGACATACCCACCTAAATATGTGCCCCTAAAAGTGATTGCCTGGGAGGCTTCCTTTTTAGGTCTCTGTATCTTCTTGCCCAAACATGGTTGCCAAGTGCACAGTCCCATGAGCTGGGTAAGCTCCAGGAGAGATGTATGGTAGGGGCCCCTGCATTGTGTGGGCTATTGGATGACACAAGCTGAGGTTCTTTCCAACTGCAATTGCTTAGGTGGTGAAAGCCTGCGGACCTGGCACAGGATGAACATGTTTGGAAGGAGGGCTGAGTCAAAAATCTGTGATGCTTATCCTTCTGCTCACTCTTCATTATAAAAAAAGTCCTTGAGCTACCAATGCCTTAGAATGAAGACTGCAGTGCAGAACTGTTGCCCAACCTCAGGTGCCCTAGAGTTTGCCACAAGCTTCTGGATAGACTTATCTCTCTCTCTCTGGAACATGATTCTCTTTGAAAATTTTTCTAATTCTTTTACATTATCTTTCTCCTCCCCAGAACTCTATGGAGTTAAAATGCCAGCAAAGTTAAAAGCTTTCCAGTTTTTCAACCCTAAAGCCTAAGACTCACCCTTAATCTGCTTCTTTTCTAACTGTCTACATTCAGCTGATAGATGCAAATCATGTCTGCCTTGCTTTCCAAAGAGTGTTAGCACATTTGGCCACTCTGCTCTGGGCCCCCACTTTTGCTTACTGGGATTCCTACAAAGTTTCTCCCTGTTCCCAGTGTCCTTCCATCAGTCAGTTTCCCCACAGCCTCTGGAGTGGTTTCCAAACAATCTAATTAAGGGTATGTGATGAAGCCCCTCAAAACCTGCAATGACTTCTCAGTCTATCCAGGATTTAATGACTTTTGCCCTCTCTTCTCATCACTCATGCTGCTTTGCAGTTCCTCAGACAAACCAGGCTTGATCTGGTCTCAGGGCATTTACATCTCTAGTTCTCTCTGTGGAGAGCTTCCTTCCTACAGATATGCACTCACTATCTTTCTTGAGATCCTGTATCTTGGGTCACATTTAATGGGGCTTCCCTAACTACCTAATCCAAAACAGCAACCTCCCTGAATCTGCATTGAAATCTGTCCCCTTACCCTGCTTTAGTTTTCTTCACTGCACAGATGCCTGTCATTAGATAATATGTTTGTTTGTTTATTGCCTGTCTTCTCCCCTGGAAAGTACATTCCATGAAATTAGGGATTTTGTCTTATTCATCCCTGTATTCCTTATATCTAGAATAGCGTCTGGCACATGGTAGGTTTTCAATAAACTTGTTGAAAGATCTGTGGATGTTCCAGGGTTTAGTGATCTCCCCTTTTCCTAAAGAGCTGCTGTGTTTTTAATCTACATTCATTCGACAGGAAGTGATACCTTGTATTATTGCATACCCTTTTGTCTACATGCTTTATATTGCCAACTAAATGTCAAAGAGCTCAGGCAGAAGACTATTCTTCGTGCTCTTTGCATGCCCTTACCTAGCACAATGTTCTGCACCCAGTAAGCGTTAAATGTGTATCTGTTGCTGTGGTAGCAAGCTCGGTTTTTCTTTTGATGTCAGCATATAATTTTATTTCTTTTACATTTTTAAATATTTATTTATCTCTGAGAGAGAGAGAGACAGAGTGCAAGTGGGGGAGTGGCAGAGAAAAAGGGAGACAGAGAATCCAAAGTAGGCTCCAGGCTCTGAGCTGTCAGCAGAGTCTGATGCAGGGCTCGAACTCATGAAATGTGAGATCATGATCTGAGCTGAAGTAGGACATTTAACCGACTGAGCCACCCCAGTGCCGCATTGATGTCATCATTTTAAAAAGAAGTTTTAGTAGACTTAAACCAAATTCGGGTCTCAAGGACCACATATCTAGCTCCAACTGGTAAATTAAAGCCTATTCTCATACATTAGCTTTATCTCTCTGCTAAGAGATAGAGACAGTTATGAAGTCAAATTCTAGCATACTGGGATTCTGCTCCACCCTGGGCACTCAGACTAGTTATTCTCAAAGTGGGATCCACAAACCCCTTTCAGCGGGTCTAAGAGATCAAAACAATTCTCATAGTAATAAGTTGTATTTGCCTTTTCACCATGTTGATATTTACATCTATGTTGCAAAAGCAATTGTGAGTCAAAACTGCTGACGTCTTAGTACAAATCAGAGCAGTAGTACCCAGCCACACTAGAGGTCATAGGGAAAAAAATTTGTGTGATGAATTGACAAGCTCAAGTAACAGATCTTCCTTCATAGAACACCATTGTTGTTCAAAAGAACAAGTGACAAATGCGTCAGTCAAAGTTGGGTATCTGGCAGACATTGTCTCAAAAAGAAAAAAGTGAGGCCATCATTTCAAGAAAAATAAGGGGCAATATTTGCTGCCAATAATGACATTCAAGCTGTTAAGTGAAAGTTAGAAGTTTGGAAAACATGGATAGCTTTCTAGTACTTCCAGACTTTCTGATGAGATCGGTGGTGGTATTTTTTTAAAAATGGGAATTTTAGTACTGTAAAATCAAATGAATCAACATTTAGAAGATCTGTCTACAAAGCTCAGGGAACCAGGATTTTTCAAATGAGCAGGGTGTGATGCTACAAAACCAGGCCAGGCTAAGGCCTGTTCAAAATGCAAGACAGGTTTCAGATTCTGTGTCTCCCTCTCTCTCTGACCCTCCCCTGCTCACACTCTCTTTCTCTCTCTCAGAAATAAATAAAAACATTTAAAAAAAACCCAAAATGCAAGACAGACCCATGATTTTAATGTCACAGAATGTATACACTTCATTGATTTAGGTTCAGATTCCACAGTGTAACATTTTAAGAAGTACTACTTATTGAGTTTTGGTGTAGTACCAAAGGAGGCTATCCACAAGTACTTTAAGAGACTATTAAAATGCTCCTCTTCTTCCTGACAGCATGATTTTGTAGGCCTAGATTGTATTAATCTGCCAAAACAAGGTATTAAACCAATTTGAGTGCAGGAGCAGAGATGGGAAAATAGCTATTAAAGAGATTTGCCAAAACATAAAACAGTGCTATTCTTCTCTTTAACTTTTTTATTTTAAGAAATGTTATATTCACAAAAAGTATATCTTTTATGTGAAGTTGTGGTAGGTTTATTCCTTCAAAAATGAATAATATATGCTTTAAATTTTTCTCAGTTTTAATTTCTAATATGGCTGACATTGACAGATGCACTCTGCATAAACGCAAGCTCTTTGGAGTCTTCAAGAATTTTTGAGAGTGGATGGGGCGCCTGGGTGGCTCAGTCGGTTAAGCGGCTGACTTCGGCTAAGGTCATGATCTCACGGTTCATGGGTTTGAGCCCCACGTTGGGCTCTGTGCTGACAGCCAGCTCAGAGCCTGGAGCCTGTTTCAGATTCTGTGTCTCCCTCTCTCTCTGACCCTCCCCTGCTCACACTGTGTATCTCTCTCTCTCAGAAATAAATAAAATATTTTAAAAAAAAGAATTTTTGAGTGGAAGGGCTTTCTGAACACTGCTATGGTAGATGCAATGAGAGTGAGAGCAGGAAATGGGTATCCTCTCTCCTGGGGATGGTGATTACAGAAGACATGCTAATTTGAATGGTAGTCACTATGGATGAGGACCAAGCCCCTGAAAGAGTTGTACATTTTCTGCATTTTCTGATTGGTCCAAGAAAGACTAGTGTTCTGAGTTGAAACAGGGTTGTTACAGCTGGAAGAGCTCCTTTTCTTTAAGCATTTCAGGCTACCGACCCAGGATAGATGCCCATCCACAAGATTCTAATTGTAGGAAGCAAAGAATGTTCCTTCTGATAGTCTGTGTCCTTTTCTTCTCCCTCCTCTGGTTATTAAATGCACTTGCTTGTTTGTGCTTCTCATACACTGTATTTTACTCAACATTTCACTTCTTGGAAGCTACTGGAGGTTTTTTTTTGTGCCCCTACAGTTTTTTCTCCCTACTTTACGGCAGTCTTCTGCACAACAGTAACTGTGCCTGTCCAACTGGGTCTAGGCAGTGCCACCCTCAGAACCCAGTTTAGTTTGGCACACCACAGGTCTTTAGAATATGTTTGCTGAATGAATGAATGAATGAATGCAGAGCTGTAATGCTATTTAGGATAAAGATGAAAATGTTAGGTGCATTGTTACTTAATACGTTATTCTGCATGTCATTTCATCCCACGCAGGCTTTGGGAAACACAGAACTTGGTCTCCTACAGGCCATGACATAGCTGGAAATTGATGATCAAGCCCTACCTAGTCTGAGAGTTAGGAAACTGGGCATCTTGTCTAGGCTCTGCCCTTAATGTGCCTTGATGCCTCCCCTTTCACTAGGTAAAGATAGAAAATTAGCTGAATATATGTTCTCTGGATACAGAAGCAGTCACACAGACAAGGATTTTTGACTGCTCACTTATCTCAAGTGTTAAAGCAGAGCGGTTATAAATTTGCCATTAAGGGGCTTTTGTTTCAGAATTAAAAGTCATAATGAATTTAAAATATCTAGTTGGGCCTGTATTCTCTAAGAAATAAATAAAAATCGTTAAGAATCAAAACAAAATACAGCAAGGGCTGAGAAACTTTGTAATGCATCTCACCTTGCCTTCAACCAGTGAGATTTATACATTCAGTCAATAGCTTTTTATTGATCCCTATGTGCACATGTGACAGTACCGCTGTAGAACCTGGGGTGCTCACAAGGCTATCATATTCTGCAAGGTGCTTGCCCTTTCTGGGGCCTCAGTCTCCTTGTATCTAAAAGTCAATGTTAGAAAAGGTGTTTTTCCAGAATATTTTCAGGTATTCACAGATGTTTCATCTGTTCACAGACGTTCACAGATGTTTCATCTGTGATTTTGATCAGCCAAGGAAACATTTCTCTGCTTCTCTTTTATATACCTATTAAAGTCTTGGCTAATGGAATTTAAAATATTTTGAGGTTTAACCAGCAAAACTTCCTTCTTCCTCAGAAGATAATGAGATACTTCAATAATAGGGGTAAAAAGAGCAAATGTCTTGGGAAGTCTGAAGACCTCCATCTGTGCATGATTCTCTCTCACTTAGCATTAAGCCACCTCTAGGTAGGAACACATCAAATCCCCTCTGCTCATCTTGGAAATTCATCCCTTTCTTTACATATGGCTTCATTTGAGGGACTGATTAATTTTTCATGCTTGTAATTCTCTGGCTCAGCCTCATGCAGTGACTTGACTGCTAAAGTCTTGTTATAAATCCACTTATTTTTTACAAGTCCTACTATTATTATATGAGCAGCTGGGATGCAATGGATGGCACTGCTCATTAGTTCTGTTGGCAAAGCAAAGGAGAGCTCTCTGTGTTCTTCTGGACCCTTTCTTCCCTCTTCCTCCTCTACATTTGCCATATTCTACTCCTCTTCCCATGGTTGATAAAATCCAAGATTAAAATATTTTTGTAACAGCATAGCAAAAGGCTCTTAGTGGTTTTTTTGTTTGTTTGTTTTTGTTTTTAATTTATTTCTAGGAGAGAGAGAGAGAGACAGCGTGAGCAGGGGAGGGTCAGAGAGAGAGGGAGACACAGACTCTGAAACAGGATCCAGGCTCTGAGCTGGCAGTCAGCACAGAGCCCGATGCGGGGCTCGAACCCACGAACCGCGAGATCATGACCTAAGCGAAAGTCGGACGCTTAACCGACTAAGCCACCCAGGCTCCCCAAAAGGCTCTTAGTTTTATAGATGCCAGGAAAGAATCTAGTTTTGAAGGATGAGTTTATCACTACCTTAAAAAGAAGAGATGCTTAACACAAGGAAAGCTGGTTCCGAGGATTCAACTCAAGTCTGTTAGCCAAAGTAGCTGGGATTTCAAGGTCTCAGGACAGAGGGGAGCTTCATAGACCTGAAATACATCACTATGTATTTTGAAAGCAGGATGCAAATCCCTGAGGCTGGTGCATGTCAACAGAAACTGCTTGGAAAAGAGAAAAATAATCCCTTTTAAATTAATGTGTGATCCTCTTGAGGCCCCAATCTCTTAATTTAACACCGACGTTTTTTCCTGTGTTTGTTTTCTTTTCTAACTCTTCACTGAGATTACAAAATCTTCTATTGAAGGATATGGACTATGTATTGTCCATCTTTGTGTCCACTGTTCTTAGCCCTGTACATGGTATGCAGAAAGCTCTTACAGAATGATGTATAGATACCTTGGCCTCTGCTTTCCAATATGGTGGACCTTGTCATGCTAAAAGGAAATGCTCATTTTTACAGTGTGGAATTTGGGCATATTTAAACTCCCTCCCCCACTCTGATACTTTCCAGGCATTAACTAAAGAGCAAGTACTACTTGCATAGATCATTGGAGTCTGCAGAATTTAACTAGCTTGATAATCAAGTCATGTAGCTCTGTTAGAACAACCACAAAATAACTGGACTTGCCCAGTGGTGGAGGTACTGCCTTTTATGGAAGTCTTTCCTCTTCATTTATCAAAAATTTACTGAGCACCTATTGTGTGCCAGGAACTCTGCTGGGTTCCAAGGATGTAAAGTTAAGTAAGATACAGTTTTTTCCCACCAAAGTGAGGGTGACAAACTGAGTTTGAAGATTTATAAAAAAAAAAATCCAGTTCAATTTGAATTTCAAATAAACTAGGAATAATTTTCTACAGTGTTTGTACCATAATATGTATTATGCAACAAATGGGACATACTTCTATTAAACAATTATTCCTAGTTTACCTAAAATTCAAATTGAACTGGTCATCTTGTACCTTATTCCTGTATTACAGCAGCTGGCACTATAATGGTCGTGTGAATACAGTGTTTGTTGTCTGAGTTCAGAGGAGAGAATCTAATTCTGCCAGAAGGAGCCAAGGAAAATTTCTCAGTGATATTCAAACAGTAGGTATGAACCCATTTAATCTCTTGTAATAGTTACTATTCTCTCATTTTCAGATGGGGAAATTGAGAGCTGGAGGGTAAGTAACGTGCCCAAGTTCACTTACCTAGTAAGCTGTACTGGGATTGGACACCAAGGAGTCTGAATTCTTAGTCACTTGATTACACTTAACCACTATGTGCTACTTATATTGCTGCTCCTAACAATCCACCATAATTATCTATTCAAAACATTTTCCTAATTTTGACCTTAAGTCTTTCATGTGACACATAGATGGACTGAGAAACTCGATAATGAACACTCCCCCCTTGCCTTCAATCAATTGAGACTTTTATATCCATTTAACATGGATTTCTTGGGCACTGTATGCCTCACAGCAATGTTGTGAGATTTGTTTGAAATTATTTTTTCCTTTGTATAAATTGGGACAGAGGGATTAAGCACAAATCTGTTATGTGAACCAGACCTATTACCCCAAGACCAAGTCCCAAGCCTATGACAGAAAACAGTTCTGCATGATGGCTTCTGATCATTACAGTAAGGACAGGTAGAAGCAAATTCACACTACGCCATGGAGATCTTAATATTCATGTAAAGTATAGAATTGCCTTACTTTAGGCCTTTAAAAACAAAAATGACTTTCCTGTTGGGAGAAAGCATAGTATAGCACCGGATATAACCTTTGAATAACCATCAGAGTCCCCTGCGAGGCTTGTTAAAACACAGATTGGCAGACCATACCTCCAGGGTTTCTGATTCAGCAGGTCTGGTATAGCCCTGAGAATCTGCATTTCTAACCACTTCCCAGGTGGTGCAGATGATTTTGGTGCAGTGAGAGACACTGGCGTTGTAAGATGGGTCTGGGAAATCAGGAAGCCCTGAGTCTGATTCCTAGCCCCAGCTGTGTGAAATTGGCCAAGGTTTATAGCCCAATTGAGTCTCTGTTACTTCTATAAAAGAAGGCTTTGGGAGCCTTTTTTGATTAAATGGCATAAAGTAAAAATGTTTATTTTTCTTTCCTTTCTCCTTTGGTGATAGTTGTGTCCTGGTGGACATGTAGATAGTGGATGCCCATCTTGATTGCTTCAGCCTTTCTCATTTGAGGGAAGCCGCCATGTAGAGGATACCCGACTGACAGTGATGGGGAAAGTGGAGGGATCTTATCTGAACTGTTGATCAACACAGACAGTCCCCTGGTCAGTGGAGCCACACCTCGTGGCCTTGTAAGAAGCCCCTGGAGGTAGAAAGTACAGTCTTGGCTTGACTTGGGTTTCCTGGAAGCAGATTGTGAGGGCAAGTGCTCAGTTTGTTTGGGAAGCAGGAGAATGGGGCAGAGAGGAAAGGCAGGGAAGGTAGACACTAAGGGCCAAGCTCAGGAGCCACTTTTCTCCACAAGGGTGGAGTGGCTGGAACATTGCCTGTTGACCATTCCTGCAGGCCTCAGCCTCTGCACCAGAGCCTTCCCCAAAACTTCAGTTAAGCAAGTCATAGAGTTCAGCTTCTCTGCACCCCACATCCTTGTCACATGACTGCTTGGTCAGCACCTCTCAAATTGCTGGCTTTTCCTCAACTGGAGAGGAATTCACTGTGCACCTGTGTGTCACATGTCATGTTTCAGGCGGGGATAGCTGCCTCACAGGGATCTCACTGGCTTCTCTTCTGGGACGTCAGGCAGGCCCCTTGAGAGAATGATAGCCCATCTCTTGTTGGCAGCCTTCCACCCCAGGGCATCACGTCTTTTCCCCGGGATGCCAGTGTATCTCCCCTGAAGTTTGGCCTCTCACTTGATTATCTGTTGAAATGAGACACATTCATATATATGTTTTCATCACGATAGTATGCTGCTTTCACTTGGCAGGCGAGCAATAGAGTACTATGTGTTTGGGATTCCTCTTCCTACTCTAAGTCAACACTACATTTTACAAAACAAGAAACTGAAGCCCATTGGGGTTCAGAGAAGTTAAAAAATTCATCTAATGGTTATATAGTCTTGTTAAGAGGATCACTGAATGCTTGAATTTATGGACTTCTAAAATCATTCTAAAGCCGTGCTCTACACATAGCAAGTACACCGTGGTTGTGGGGTAGCCGTGAGAATGCACCTCCCAGACGTCCATCTGCAGGAGTGACTGACCAAGCGCCCAGCTGTAGTACTCTCGGTACTGTGTCACTTTTGCCCAGACGCCATGCTTCCCAGGAGCTATTCCCGCCAATGACTGAGCGTGGCAGATGTATTGAGCCAGTTCCCTGCTTGGGAGGCACAATGCTTTGCTGATGGCCTGCTTTGGCTCAGGGACTTCCTGACAGTATTATTCAGGCCCTTTCAAGAGTACATACATAGTCACCTAGGATCCTTCATCCTATCCTTTCCTTCTCTTTCCTACAGGGTCCAGCTGCCAAAATGATCTCATCAACCCCACCTCCTGGTGTTTACATGCTTTTTCAGGCCTTCCTTCACTGTGCCCTAGATAATCTGTGTGATTGTGTGTAAATTATAAGTTTGAATAAAATATGGCAAAAGGGGTGGTACGTGACTTCTGAGATTAGGTTAGAATGAGACCACATTTGGGGTTTGCTCTCTCTGTCTCTTTACTACTGTCAACACTCTTGTATGTGTCTTTTAGTGCATACTGTAAATTTTTATTCTATTAATATAATCTCTTGATAAGCAAAGATTTCTTATTTTGACGTAACCAATGAATCAGTATTTTTCTTTATGTTTCTCATGTAAGAAATTTTGCCTACCCCAGGTCATGAAGATGTTTAAAATTATCTTCTAGAGGCTTCAGTGTTTTCACTTTTGTATATAGATCTACAACCTATCTGGAATGGATTTTTGTGTATGATGTGAAGGAAGAGTCCAATTTCATTATTTTCCATTCAGATACCTAATTGATATAGCATTACTTTAAAAACATAATGACTTTTGCAGTGCTCTGGAGAAGCACTTTGGTCATAAATCAAGTATGGATACATATTTGTGGACCCTTCATCCCATTACATTCATCTATCCCATTGATAGATACCAGCCTATTCTTGCACCAATACCAAGCTACTTAGTTATAGAAAGTATAGTAAGTCTTTATATCAGGTAATGTAAGTCCTCCAAGTTTGCTCTGCTTTTCCAAAAGTATGTTGACTGTTCTTGCCCCTTTGAATTACATGTATATTTTAGAATCGAGTTATTAATTCTAAAAAATAAACTCCGGAGATTTTGAATGGGATTTTGTGGAATCTATAAATCTCTTCAGAGTCTCTTTTGGTGTCTGTTTTACCCTCTTAGTTTTCAGTAAGTATGTATCTTTTAGTGTCCCTGCTTATTTTTATATACATGTTCTTTGTGAGGGTAACCTGTTTTGGGCACTCCTGTCTATAAGATGTCTCTAAGATGTCTCTTCTGATGTCGAAACTGGATGCTTAGGTATTTACTTAGGGCTCTGGATTTTGCTGGATTCTGGACCTTTGCTGTTCCAACCACACCCCTGCACCCTGCCTTGGTTCCAACCCTGGATGGCTTTTCAGTTGCTGTTCTGTAAGCTCTGTTGCTTCTTGGTCTGCTTTTAGTTAGCAAATGTCTCAAGAAGAGAAAGATCAAATGTCATGCTTGCTTTCCTGAGCTTCTTGGGTCTCTGGGATCTTCACACATATGTTTATTATATTTTGTTCCATTTTCCTATGTGAATACATGAGGGGCATGGTCTAAAATAATGTATTCCAGGGGTGCCTGGGTAGCTCAGTCAGTTAAGCATCCGACTTTGACTCAGGTCATGATCTCACCACTCATTAGTTCGAGTCCCACGTTGGGCTTTCTGCTGACAGCTCAGCGCCTGGAGTCTGCTTCAGATTCTGTGTCTCCCTCTCTCTCTGCCCCTCACTTGCTTGCTCCCTGTCTCTCTCTCTCTTTTAAAAAATAAAATAAAACATTTAAAATGTTTTTGAAAAATGTTATTCCACTTACATTAGGAGTAAATATCACAATATCTCTTGAATAAAAGCATGAATAAAAGGTGACTTTTCTTGAAGTTCTCATGTTACTTTTTAAGAGTGTAAGATTGATAGTGTTAAGAAAAGAGATTTAAATCCTATAATTTCATTTTCACCAGGGGAGTGCGTATTCTAAGCAATGAGAAAAATACTATCCATTAGTAGAATATTGTCAAAGAAAGGAGACTCTTTGTTGCATTCAAGCATGGTAATTAGTGATTTTTGAACTATTAAATGGGCAATAACAAGGTGATGTTAAGTACTGTACTCATTATTTACTCTTTGCTTTTGTAGACTAACTTTTATTTTTCAAAATGTACCTTGGAACAGTTGGAGTACAAGGCAAAACAATCTAAAAATACTCATGTGAAAAATGAATCATATACCAGCTGGTTGCTATGTTTTTGTTGACAGGAACCTGGTGATACGTAATGTGGTTCTACTTTCTAAAAAACTATGTGCCTTTTTCAATATAAAAATAATGTCACAAAACAGCAGCTTTAAAACATGAACTTTTAGTTGTTTTTAGCATTACGCTAGGGTTTACATTTGCTCATATGCTCTCACCTGTCCTGCCTCAGAGACTCCTGTTTAAACCTTGCATTTATGGGATGGTCCTACTTATGCATTGAGTCTATGGCCTCATACAGCAATCTTGGGTTCTCAGACATAACTCTTTCTCCACTGGGATTATGGGCTCAGCTCATGTAAAACCAGATGCTCTCCTATCATTAGTAAGCATTGAAATGTTATTGAAATAAATCATTTATGATGGATGATGCAAAACTGTAATTCAAAATTGTTTATTTATAAAGCACCAACTACCTTCAATCAAGGTATAGGAGCCTGAGTTAATTTCTTGGGCACTTACAGTTTCCTTAACAGAATGAACTTCAGTAAAAGGGGGAAAATGGGTTTAATTTATACTTTTTATTTTTTAATTATTAAATTTTTTTAACATTTACTCATTTTTGAGAGACAGAGAGACAGAACATGAGCAAGGGAGGGGCAGAGAGAGAGGGAGACACAGAATCTGAAGCAGGCTTCCGGTACTGAGCTGCCAGCACAGAGCCCAATGCGGGCTAGGATGAACTGTGAGATCGTGACCTGAGCTGAAGTCGGATGCTCAGCCAATTAAGTCACCCAGGCACCCCTAATTTATACTTTTTAAAAAACTTTTACTTGTATTTAAACAGAGGAAGAGAGAAAATCCCAAGCAGGCTCCTTGATGTCAGTGAGGGGCCTGATATGAGGCTCAATACGGGGCTCGATCCCATGAACCACAAGACCATGACCTGAGCTGAAATCAAGAGTCTGATGCTTAATTGACTGAGCCACCCAAGTGCCCCAGGCTTAATATATACTTTAATAAATCAAATATATTGGCCTTCAACTGATGTAAAACCCATCACTGGTTTGGAGGGAGACAAATCATGTCATACATAGCTCTTTGACTTGTAAGCAAATTGATTATCAGTGGTGATTCCAAAATTAAGTTCAATTAAGTATAAAAATTCTTAACAGTATTTAAATTTCAGGTCCTTTTGAATTACCTGAAGTATTTGCTTAACAATAGAGAAGTACCCTGGGGCCTCTGTGTGGCTCTGTTGGTTAGTGTCTGACTATTGATTTCTGCTCAGGTCGTGATTGGTGGTTGGTGAGATCCAGTCCCTCCTGGGGTTCTGCAGTGGGCATAGAGCCTGCTTAAGATTCTCTCTCTCTCTCTTTCTCTCTCTCTCCTTCTGCCCCTCCTCTGCTCATGCTCTCTTTCCCTCTTTCAAAAAAACAAATAATAGAGAGGTACCCTTTAGAACTGTGCTGTCCGCTGTCCATGCTAATTGTCACATGTGAGTGGCTATTGAGCATGTACAATGCAGCAAGTCAGGGTTCAGATGGGCTGGGGGTGGAAACCTCACACTAGATTTCAAAGATGAGTTTAAAAAATAATATATTTCATTCTACGTTTTTTAAAAATTTTATTTATTGAAATAATTTCTACTCGCAATGTGGGGCTTGAATTTATAACTCTGAGATCAAGAGCTGCTCCCTTCTCAGATTGAGCCAGTCAGACATCCATCATTATACATTTTTAATATTAATTACACATTGCAGTGATATTGTGTAAACACTGGGATAAATACAAAATATCATTAATGATAATTCTTCCTAGTCCTTCATCCTTTTTAAAGTGGCTACTAGACAATTTTAAATCCCACATGTGGTTCACATTATATTTTCTACTGGTAACTCTGCTCTAGAAGCTTAAAATATTTAGAGAACACTCAGGGATGTAAAACTAAATTTCTCCACTTCCAGAATTATTAAAAATGGAATGTTACTAAGCACAGAAGCTTCCCTCAACACGAAGGAGTGCAGGCTTGCCAACAACTTGAGCCCACTGAGACCTATTCTGGACCCCTGACCTCTAGGACTGTAAGATAATGAATGTATGTTGTTTTAAGCCACTAAGCAGGTGGTAATTTGTCACAGAGTAACAGGACACTAATAAAAACATGGGAAGGAAACTGAGCTCTGAGAAGTGATGGAAACATAACAAATCACAGGTTCTTCAGCTGAGCCCTGTGACTCTGACATCAGCCACTCATTCCAAGAGCAGCGACCACTTTCCAATACCACCGAAGGAGTGTGATCAAAGCCACCTCGTTCCTTTATGCAGTGAGGAAAGCTCCCTGACAGTAGAAGCAATCAACTGTCAGCACAGTAAATAGCTTTTGAAACTTAAGATATTCTCATTTCCATTAAAAGTTTTTTGTAATAAGGCACTTAGGTATCTTTCTCTTAGTCAGTAGGTAGGGGGAGAGTGAAGCTTGATGTAGAGATGAACTTTATATAATTTTGTTTTTTTAAAGTTTATTTATTTATTTTGAGAAAGAGACAGCATGTGCAAGTGAGGGAGGGAGAGGGAGAGATAGAAAGAGAGAGAGAGAGAGAGAGAGAGAGAGAGAGAATCCTAAGCAGGCTCCTTGCTGTCAATGCAGAACCCTATGAGCAGGGCTCAAACCCATGAACCTTGAGATCATGACCTGAACTGAAATCAAGAGTCAGATACTTAACCAACTGGGAGGGACACCCAGGTACCAGAGACATGAATTTTAATATTAAGTGATTTATGCATTCATGACTATGACCTCAGAAATGAAGATCATGTGGCAAAATATTGTAGAAGAATTGATCCAAAATTTAATGGACCCCATTGCAGGCATCATTATGCAGACTTCATGCCATAGTCTTTTAATTTCATGAGACATAAAGAGAATAACAAGGGACCTTCAAGTGTTAGTTCTGCCTTAGCGGAACCATAGGCAGCTGAATGGCTATCTAGGTTACATGGTACGAGATCTAGGGTCACAGACTTCCTCCAAGATCCAACTCAACAACTGTAAACCAAGAGCAACTGCAGGCTGAGGGATGTTTTTTCTTCCTTCTAGTCCTCTCCCACCTTTCCCTGTGTGTTTTGCTTTCCTTCCCTCTTACATTATATTCTTTCCTGTCTTCATATCCTATTTAAGTGGATCTCATCTGGCTCCGTGGCCAGTCCTCTACCAATGTCTCTGGAAACTCCTGCTGGCCTGTGTGACTGGCCCTTCATGCTCCACGTCCCAAACTCAATGGGGGCCAGTTCCTACCTCATTTCTCTTTCTCATGGGTGCCTTAGCTCAGTAAAGGGCATCTCCAGGCCAGCAGTCACTTGAGTCAGATTCTGGGGTGTCCCTAACTCTTCTCTCACTGCTCCCCCGAGCCCCTGCACCTACCTCTCTGCCACCAGCTCCACAGAGCTCCCTCTTATGATCTGTGGAGCCCTTGCAGCATGGGTGTATCTGTCCAGCCCTCCGTGATTCGGCATGTCCTCTCTGCTCCATGCCTTCCACTTCTGCTCTCCTAGCTATGAAGGCACATGACAGCTACCAGGTTTTCTGGCTTTGGGAGCCTTGTTCATGCTTGCGGTTTTTTTGTTTGTTTGGTTGGTTGGTATTTTTTTTTTTTTTTTTTTTTTTTTTTGCAAAGAATGATTTTCCTTCATTATAGGGCCTGCCAAGTTTCTTTCTCCTGATCTTTAGGACTCGTTCCAAGCTTCCCCCACATCCCCCCAACTGTCAACTTTGCACATTGGCTCAGCTCGGCAGAAGACCACTGTCCCCACAATCCTGGGGTCCCCCTTCATCATGCCACCTCTCTGCTTTCTGTGTGCAGTCCTTTGTTCCACCTGCTGACCCCCGTGTGTTCCACTTGCAGCAGGATCTGGGGACGATGACAGCATCTGTCACATATGGGTTGCTCAGTGGGAGATAAGCACAGTCTCCTGAACCACACCTTAGGGTACTTATCACTAAAAGAACAGAGATCATGCACACGAATGTTTGCAGTACTTGTCCTCCTCTTTAAATCTCTCTAGAAATATGAGAGCAGATGAATAGCATCTATATCTATAAAAACAGAGAAACATTGCTTTCTTGAAAATGTGTCAGTTCAATCTGCATTCAAATGTCAAAACAAAGTTGAAGAGAGAATGACAGAAACCAAATTACTAATTACTAATCATTTCTCATGAAGTCATCTAACAAAGAAATATTTCTTTGGGAATATTTTCCTTTTCCTTTTCAAGTTTAAAAAAGATATTATGGAAATGTGTGAGCACACACAAAAGAGGAGAGAAAAGTACAATGAACCCTATACTACCCATCACCTTGTCTCAACAATTGCTGGTAATTTGCTGATTTTTTTTAAACCTGGAACATTTTATTTTGTTATATTTTCAAAGATTTATTTTTTTATTTTTTATTTGAGAGAGAGAGAAAGCACATGACCCGAGGAGGGGCAGAGGGGGAGAGAGAGAATCCCAAGCAGGCTCCACACTTAGCATGGAGCCCTATGTGGGACTCAATCCCATGATCCTGGGTTCAAGACCTGAGCCAAAAATCAAGAGTTGGATGCTCAACCAACTGAATCACACAGGAGCCCCTAACCTGGAACATTTTAAACCAAGTCCCATATATTATAGCATTTAACCTGTAAATATTTCAGAATGTATCTGTGATGAATATGAACTTTTTTCTTCCAATAATTACAATATGCCAACCAATCCAACCATAATTCCTTGATATTATATAATGCCTAGTTTTGTGTTTCACCTCTCCTGATTGTCTCAAAAGTATCTTCTGAGTAGGTTTGTTTCATTTAGGATAAAAAGCTCTACACATGGCATTTGGTTGACACTTCTCTAAAAGTGTCTTTCTCTTTTTTGCAACAATTTGAAATAATTTCAGATAGAGAAAAGTTATGAGTGGTAGGAAGAGTACTCACATCCCTTTCATCTAGATTGACAATATTAAATATTTTGCTACATTTACATTACAATTCTCTGTTTGTTATAATTTTTGAACGATTTGAAAGTAAATTGTCTTTTTACCTTTAAATACCTGAGGATATTTCCAAAGAATAAGGGTTTTATCTTAAATAACCACAATATGGTTATCAAAATCAAAAGCATAAAATTTAACATCATACAATACTATAACTGAATCCATAACCCACATTCAAATTCTGTCAATTGCCCAAGAATGTCATTTACAGATATAACTTTTCCCCATCCAGAGTCTAATCTGGAATTATGCACCCAGAAGACTAAATCTTTAATCCTCTTTAATCTGGAATAAGCTTTCTTTGTGTTTCTTGACCCTGACATTGCTTTAGTGTACAAGACAGCTATTTCATAGAATGCCCACAATTTGGGTTTGTGTGATACGGTCACATAATTTGATTTAGTTTATACATTTTTGGCAAGAATATTCCAGAAGTGATGTTGTGACCTTCTCAGAACATCTTACCAGAAGGCATCTGATGCTAGGTTGTCTTTCTACTAGTGATGGTGGATTTGATCATTGGGTGAACACAGCATCTGCCAGTTTTTTCCACTATCAAGTTCCTAGTTTTAGCTTTGGAGTTCATAAGTGATTTCTTTGAGACTATGACAATATCTGGCTCCTCATTAAACTTTCATTTGCTAGTTTTTAGTATCTATTGATGATTTTCTAACCCCATTATTTCTTCTTTATTTACTAATATTTATATACCATTTATACTTTATTTAGTTTTCTGTTGTTAAGGACAAGATTTTCCATTCCTGTTTTCTCTCTCTTGTTTTCTCTATCTCTGTCTCTACATCTCTCTCTCTCTCCACACACACACACACACACACACACACACACACACACACACACACATCAATGCATGCTCATAGATTCTTATTTTGTTCAGTACAGCATAGTCTGTTACAATTACCATTCATTTCAATGTTCACCTTGTCCCTGGTCTGGCCAGTGGGAATGTCTTCAACTTGGTTGCTGTATCTTAGGCCATGCTTGCATCATTTTTTTAATGCTATCTTACTTTCTGGCACAGGATATTCCAGGATCATCTTGTACTCCCTGTGCTGAAGGCCTGCATTTGAACTTTTCTCCAGGGACTTAATTTTATCCTAACAGCTTACACATGTAAACTTTGTCAAACTAGTATTATTTCAACATTGAGCAAGAGTGTCCATTTCAAACAAAACAGTTGAGTTGAGTTAGAAAATAAGCTGAGAAAGCATCTTTCAGCTTAATGGTATTTGTTAATTGATAGTATGTAGAATATACATTTTTTAACCCCTAGAATAAGCTTAATAGCTTTTGTAATATAAGTAATCTTGGGTGACCTTTGCAACCTTCAAATTTCTGCTTAATTTTCCAAAATAAATGGGCACTTACTTGCTTGATAAAAATTACCCACCAGCTTCTCTGAGAGCCCACTGTCCTCTGTGTGCCAACTCTCAGCCAAGGTGATGATCACCCCTTAAATGAATATGGAGACTCAATACTTTATTCACTTTGATCTCTACCTTTTGTTCTTTGCAAGCTCTCACACATATTTCTCATAATAGAAGGTGGGACTTGATTGATTAAATCACATTGTGCTAGTGCTTCTCAAACTTCACTGTTCAGAAAAGTCACTTGGAAAATTCATGAAAATTGCAGATCCCTGGGTCCTACTCCATACACATGTGGGAGCTGGGGTGGGCCAAGAATTGGCATTTTTACCAGTGCTCCAGGAAACTGTCAGGTAAGTAGTCTGGAATCACACTAGAAAGACAATCCCAGGATGACTTTGCTTACCATATATGATGGGGGTGCAGGGCATTTAATCATGGAGGACATGAGATAGTAATGCTGAACAATTAAAAATTTCACACTGTGGCTACTTGGAATATGCTCATTATATCTGCATCAGTAGCCACATGTGGATATTGTTTGAGGAGAAAAGGACTTGTCAAATAAAAATGGCTGGAGATAGTCTAAAATTTGATTTGAAAAAAGCATGAAACAGTGTGGTTAAGGAACAGAGTAAAAACATTTATCAGAGTGAAGTTGAAATCAGAATGCAGAGTGAATTTGTATATCACATCAGTGTTCCTCAAACCAAACGTTAGGTAAATACCAAGGCAGGATGAAGGGACAGAGCTCCAGAATTCTATCAGCAAACTGAGTGAAAAAGGGAAGTTCTTCTCATTCTACTTGCTTCCAAATTTCTTTTTGAGAGAGAGCATGAACAGAGGAGAGGGGCAGAGAGATAGAGAGAAAGGGAAAGAGAGAGAATCTCAGGCAGGCTCCATACTCAGCATGGAGCCCAATGTAGGGCTCAGTCCCATGACCATGAGATCATGATTTGAGCTGAAATCAAGAGTCAGATGCTCACCAAATAAGCTTCCCAGGCACCCCTCCTGCTTCAAAATTTTAAATTCTAGTCTCTGAGATCTATGATGAACTCCAGATTAAGGAGAACTCTCTTCTGTCCCTCTTTTTTGGTACAAAAATAATATGTGGTGTAAATGTGGTGGAGAAAAAGTCATTAAGATGAAAATGTTCAAGAACTGCTGGATTAAACTGCAGTCTTAATTACAAAACTCTTCCTCAGATATCTTGCAGTCCATCTCTGGCAAGTCCCAGTGTCCCATGTCCCATCACCATAGAGCAAAGTTAATACAACTGTGCTTTGTCACTAATACGTTCACCCAAATATTCCTGGCTCTCAGGCACAAGTAGGATTGGACTTTCCTGTCCCCTTGGTGTTAGTGATGGCCATGTGACTTTCTTTGGCCAATGCTAAAATGTGAGTGGAAGTGACATATGCTGATTCCTTGTGGAGCCTTTAAGAACCAGTGCACGAGTCACTGTTCTGTCTGTAATGATGAATGGAGAAGCCCCAGATAGTGGTTGGTGTATTAGCCTTCCCTAGTGTGGGAAGAAAGCATGGAGTAGAATCCACAGACAACCCATAGTAAATATTGTCGCACAGATCACTGGTATAAATGACAATTAAACCTCATTGTTTTATGTCACCAAGATTTTTGGGATTGTTTGCTACTATAGTCTGGTCTAGCACATCCTGACTGATTCCATAATTAATGACAATGGTTCATGGAGGGCCTTTTCAAGAATGAGAAACCTCTTTATATTTCAATATCCACTGATTAAGAATATACGTGTTGTCTAAAATCTACTGTGAATTCAATAATATTTTTAAAAACATGTTAATTTCACTAGCTGTAACTTTAATATATATTTGAAAGCTAGTAGCAAATCTATGAGTAGTAGTCATCAGTGAAAAATAACTCTTGGTTAACATAGATTTGAGGACTCTTCCAATTCTCATTCCTGGGTTGTCAGGTGAAATAAGCCTTACTCTGGGAGACAAAAGCCAGATGTTTTTGGAAAGTACAACAGTGCCATTATATAAACATATGATGTTGGGTTGGGCAATTTCCTGGACTTTGGTTGTCTTATATACAAAGCAATGACATATCAACTGTTCTCTCCATTTAATTGGGTAATTAAATGATAATGTATTAATAAGAGTTTTGAAAAGAATTACAAAAGATATTTTAAAGTGGATAATATTATTTGCGGTCTCACATTTGTATATCCTCAAGTGACATTTAATATTTACCTGAAAAAATGCAGAAAGAAAATGGATTAATGGCAATGCTGTTATAAACTAATTGTACAAGGGCATTTAGATTCAAGTTCATTTGTCCTTTCAAAATATGGCATCCTACATCCAAACTCAATATCCATATTTATGAATTACAAGGGAGTAAGAAAAGACACTGAACATTATTTCAAGAAATGACCAAAGAGAAACAAAGCACAAGAACTGTTTCTAGAATCAAAGCAAAATAATCAAGACAAACAATAGTGAATATATATATTTATATGACTCTGAAAAGAAGAGATAAACTTGATAGTAGAGATTTATTAAATAAATGTGAAGGGCAAGAGCATCTGATCTTTGTATGAATTAAAGTTGTAAATACAAAATGTTAACACATTTACACAAAGAAAGCAATTAGACCACAGATGGAAATGATCTGGGAAAAGCTAGGGTTTCCTGGAGCACAAATTTAAATTTCTATCATCTAAATCCTAGGTTCCTTGAGGGTTGGCCAGAATTCTGACAGGGACAATGTGAAACCCTCAGGGTTGCTTGCTGAAGGCCAGAAAGATCAGAAAGAGTGTATGTGCTTCTCTTCCCTGGAATGCCTGTGTTCCCCACCCCTTCCACCACGAACCGTATCGGACCTGTGCCCCTATTTTTAGGGCCTTGTTGACAACAGCATGATAAAATCATTCATACATTTCATTAAACCCGCACCTGGATGTACATTTGGACAGCATGGGAGCCCTGATGAGAAAAACAAATGAGAAAAGGTAAGTGAAAATCCCAAGCTCATGATTAGGAGAATGGGGCCGGAGAACAGAGGGAATGATTTGCAGCTGCCGAGGCCTCTGCCAGCTCTTTCCAGCTGCTTGCTCTGGGTCAGCTTTCCATGAGGCCCTTGAAGCTCTACTTTCTCTTTCAGTGCAGTCATAAAACCAGAAAGTGCAGATGGTGCGGCACTGGCTCTCCTTTATGGCATTTTCCTAGAGCTGAGCTCTAATAAGTATGTGTGACTGCCATCCAAATTACAGGCACTTTTTGCAAAGCTCAAGCTTTTTTGGATGGAGAAATGCACTGCTGTCTGGACTCAGCCCTTTTCAGCATGCTCATTTGGGTTGACCTTAGGGTGGGCAACCCCATCACCGTGGGCCACTTGCTTATATTTTGGGTCCAGAAAAAGTCATCCTTTGTATCTGTGAGATATGTTTCCTTGACCAAGCTTACACGGCTTCCCTCTTAACCTCTCAGTAACTGTCCCCTCACCTACCCCCAGAGGCAGTTAGCTCACCCGGCTGTCTTTTCCACCCAAAACACAGTAGTTTTTACTTCTCTCCATGGCTGGCATTTCTATTTCCAGTCTGGTACATGCACAGCCAACAGATGGCCCTGCTGGGGTGGCATAATGTGTTTTCAAGGCCGTTGAGAATCCGATGACACAGCGCAGCCCAAACAGAAGGGTTTATTGCTTTTCTCGACCTTACATCTCTGGGTGTAAACCAACTGCTTTCCTCACAAACAAACACCACATGGCCATGATCATCACAGATTATGGCCTTGACTTTTTCAAAATCAGTGTCCAGTTCTGAAGAATTTGCACCATATTCTGACTTACATGGTATTGAGTTTATAGTAGATTTCCTTTTGACCATGACTTATTATTAGGCAGATTTGGGAAGAATTCAAGTCAAGCAATGTGCTTTTATGATGACTTAGCTCAACTGTCTTTTTCTTAATGAGATAAAACTCATATATATAGAATTCCCCCTTTCAAAAACTTAAGAGTGTGCAATTTAGTGACCTCAGTATAGTCACAATGTTGTGCAACCATAGCTACTGTCTGACTCCTGAACATTCCTAACTGGTTCTGAAAGCCCTTTGCATGCAGTGATTATGCTGCTTATCTATGGATCGTATTGGAAGATTTAGGTGAGGGTGGCAGCCCCAGCTTGAGCCAAAATGTGATCTACTCCTTCCTTTTGGAAAGGCAGATCCACCAGAAACTGGCCTGCATGAGGACAGACATGTCTTAGGGAAGAAACCTGCTAACGGAGGAGAGAAGTTGGGGACGGCTGGTCTAGGCACTCTGCTGAGGTATGAGTTTGTGCAAAGGGAGGAGGGGAGCTGCCATCTGAGCCCAGCGTGGAACTTACTGTCTTTGTGGGTTTCTACCTGGCCAGAATGGTGCAGATGGAGAGGACTGAAGGAAGAGGAGCTCCAAGTAAAACTGAGCATGCTTTCCTTGGGGACCTGGACCACAGAGACCACTGGGAGCAGACGCCATCATAGGGAGAAACAGTCACCATTGTCAATGTGGATCTTTCCAGGGCCCTCCATCCAACAGGTGCACAGCAGGAAGTGGGGTTGGCTCTGGTAGATTCTTCAAGGGGCCCAAAGCAGAAGGAGAGAACCTGTGTCCTGGACACCAGGTGACAACTGAGCAGCCTTGTGACCAAGTGCACTGAGCAGAGCCCTTTTCCGGCAAGTGGGGAAGGGGGTGGATGAGCTCCTCCATTGGAGACCCTACCCTTTACTGCTTTTTGTTGTTCTTAGTGACCATAGTAGCCATAGTAGGGATCAAATGGTAGAGGAACAAAGCTTTGAAGGTGTAAATGACTTAGCAATGCTGCAAAAGTCAAGTGATGACAGAGCATTTCTCCTATCTTCTTTAAGGACTGCATGTTGGCAAGGGGAGAGGAGGACAGGTAGGATGAGTCATAGAGCATCACCACAGGGATGCCCACAGAACGCAGATCAAGCCAGCATTGTCAGAAGTGGACAGAAACTCATAGGCACATTGAGGAACTCTTTAGCTACCTCCTGTGGACAGGAGCACAGAGAGCAGGCCTGACTACTTATATACCATGGGTTTGGGTCCCAGGATGGTTTATTTGCACACCTCCATGCACAGAGCATCCCAGGTCCCCCACTGGCTGGCAGGACTGTGAGTGGAGAGGCCACATAGGGTGAGGCCAAATCCCCAAGTTCTGATGCCCACTTAGCCTCTTCCAGCTGTGTCACTTAACCTCTTCGTACCTCCATTTTCTTGGCTAAATGTAGATTTCGGAGCATTCTGAGAGGGTGTAAAGTGTTTAGCATGTGGGATGCTTACATGTGGAGGCTGGAAGTTCTTGTCCACTATTACCTACTCTAATACCCTGGCTAATGTGGAACCCAGGCAGGCCATCAGTAGGAGGAGGCAGGAGGTCGGGGAACTATTAGGACCTCCTAACTCCAGAGGCACGCTGAGGAAGGAACCAGGGAGGGAAAAGGAAGGAGCTTGGTCACTACCCCCATTTCTCTAGCCAGATGGGCAGGCTTCCTTCTTAGAGTTCCTGTAGTCTGGGGAGGAGAGAGCTTGGGATGAGACTCTGGTTTGAGCTGGAGGCAGCAGTGAGCGCTCCCAGGAAGCCCGTGGTGTGACACCTGTGGCCTTGGTCCTCAGTGTCTGGGCTGGAAGGGCTGGCCAGAAGTCCATAGCTGCTATTAGATGGGGGAGAAGGGTGGGTTCCACCAGCCAGCAAAGAGAGACTGAAAGAAGATGGGGAAATATTCCAGGGATACGAATAACGCCTGAGTCAGGCAGCTTCCCTGCTTGGGGATGGACTGTTGATGGTAACATAATCTAAACAGCTTGAATTTAGCCCTCAGGCTGCTGAAACCATGAGAAACATGAATCACTGTGCTATTAAGTTGTGCTAAGTTCCCAGGACAGACACTGGGACAGGGCTGATGTTATAGAAGGTAAGGGTCAGGCTGTGCAGGTGATGGACACTGGGATCTGTACCTTCCCACCTCTTGTGCCAAATGCAGGTGATGGCAGCACTTCCAGGCTGTCAGTTGTAAAGGACTCCCATGACTCAGGACATCTGTGAGATCTTTTTTAAAAATCAGATTATTTTATACTAGGATGTACGTGTTAAATGAATTTGAGCCATTAATTATCATAAGTGTAAAACATAATCTCAATGGCCAAATATAAATGATAATTTACTCTGTGAGCCTGAATGTCCCCAGAAAACTTTTGTCCTCTTGAAATGTACTACTTCAACACATGCAAAAGTAGAGAAACAGTATTATTAGTAATTTGATAAATTATTCAAGAGGCAAGCACTCTGGTGATTTCTAGTTTCATGTTCATGGGTTTCAAAAGCTGTTTCCTGGTTGAAAACTTCTGTTATATTGCTTTCCTACAATGTTTGGGGGAATGAACCCAAAAGTTGTCCTTTGTGGGCACCTTTGCTTTCTCCCTGCCATAATCCAAAATGGTGCATATAAAACAGGATTGTTCTAAAGGGAGAGACAGAGAGAGAGACCAAGAAGCAGACTCTCAACTACCTAGAACAAACTGATGGTTACTAGAAAGGGGACAGAGTGGGTGGGAGGATGGGTTAAACAGGGGATGGGGAGTAAACAGTACACTTGATGAGCACTGAGTAATGTACAGAATTGCTGAATCCCTATATTGCACAGCTGAATCTCACATAACACTGATAACTACACTGGAATTAGAATAAAAAACTTGAACAAAACCCAAAAAGCCTCCCAGGTTGGTCTGAGGTGGGGCTGTCCTTACGTAGTTGGGTCTGTGACTGCCATACTGACACGTGGCTAAGATAAGTAGAGTCCATTTCCTGGTGCCCCCTTCTGAGGAGCTTGTCCCTCTGCGTTACAGACTACATGGTCATGGTGGCCAACATTTACATGTTGACGTCCTAATCCCCCTTGTGATGGTGTGTGGGAGGAGGTGAGGTTTAGATGACATCATTAGGGTGGGGCCTCATGATGGGATTGGTGTCCTTACAGGTGGAGCAGGACACTCCAGCCCTCTCTCTGCTCTCAGTCGTGGGAGGACTTCACAAGGCTGTCATCTGCTAGCCAGGGCCCAGGGTCTCACAGACACTGGATCTGCCAGCACCTTAATCTCAGACTTGCAGCCTCTAGAGCCATGACAAATGACTGCCTGTTATTTAAGCCACCAGCCCAAGCTGACTCAGGTGCTCTGTCAGGAACCTTTCTTGACCACCCAGTCTGGAGGGGAAGGTGCCCCTAAATCCCAAAGCAAAGCAAGACCTATAAGTCACATCGGAGGATGAGTAAGAAAGAACAGTGTCTCCTGAATGTTTCAGAGGTGATGCTATGCTCTGCCCAATCTGGCTTGATATTTTCTTTCCTGAGGCACCTATAATTTCTGGAAATGCTAAGTCACGATTTGATAATATTACTGGCAGGTTTTAGAGCTGTTGGTGTCTTGGTGAAGATTTTCAACATTGTGTTTTTACCTCAAGGCCCTTACTATGAGTGATGCTGTTAAATAAACAAATAAAAAGATGAAAAGCATAAATATAGTTTTCTGGAGGGGCTGTATATGGCAACATTGTTCTCTCGCACCATTATTTTCCTTTCCCTTGGGATGGATTAATGATATTTAGAGATCTTTTGTTTCTTTGTTTAGGCCTTTGGGTACTTATATTTAGGAGTATTTATATGCCATAGCCATGAGCCTAAATGTATTACATGCATACATATTTAAAATGATATGAAATTTTAAAAAAATGGTTCACTTGAACCTTAAAAAGTTTTAATTCTGAATGATGCTTCTTTATCAGGCCTTTTCAAAATTCATTACTCCAAGTATTTCATCTTTAAATTTTCATCAATTTTTTTTGGCTCATCTCTTTTGCTCCCCATGTACCCACATAGCTTGTTCCTGTCATTCCAAGCTACTGCTGTTTCTAGAGAATATTCCTATTTTCCCATATCCCATCCATTTCTTTGCTCATGCTGATTTCTCTAGCCTAGAAACCTCTGATGCTCTCTCTACTCGTGGATCTTATTTCAAATTACAAACTAAAGACTTCAGAATTTTCTCAAACCCTTGATTGGCCTTGATTTCTTTCTTCTTTGTGCTTAGGCTCAGCTGGCAGAGTTATGTTTATTAAAAAGCAAACGGATCATGTCATTGTCAGGTTCACTTTCCATTGCCCATGGTGTCTCACTGTCCCGGGCTTCACTCGCCTGTGAATACAGGTGGGGAATAATTCCAACATTAAATCCTGATAGCCCTGAGCTGAGCACCCCACTTTTGGCCCTCTGTTCTCTGTCCCAAGTATTTGAGGGAGCCCCAGGAGAGGCTCCCACATAGCTAGGCACCCCCAAGTGACCATTGCTATCTTCTTCCGTAACAGCACACTTTGCTGATCTCTTTCAAGGAGTTTCCAATGTTATATCATGCAGAGTTTTTAAAAAATTTCTGGACTTTAGGGATGGCATTTAATCATCCTGGTATTTCACACATCTTATACACGATAGGTCCATAGTAAATATTTGAATTTTTAGATATAAAATTCCTTGAATTGATTTTCTTTAGGAAGTGAAAATCATCTTTTGTATGCTCTCAGTGGAAAGCGAACATGCTTATTTATGATAGCATTGGCTGGAGCTTTGGAGTAACAAAACAATCAGACAGTTGAGAATTGCACTGCAGGTAAAATACAAGAAGAAGAAAGGGATGAAGATGTCAAAGGAGAAGAAGCAATAACCATAACAGTAATACTCATTTAGGAGCAAAGTTTCTTTTGATGCCTGGTTGGCTCAGTCAATTAAGCATCTGACTCTTGATTTCAGTTCAGGTCATGATCTCATGGTTTGTGAGTTCAAGCCCTGCATCAGGCTCCGTGCTAATAGTGTGGAGCCTACTTGGAATTCTCTCTCTCTCTCTCTCTCTCTCTCTCTCTCTCTCATCCTCTCTCTTTCTCATCCTCTCTCTCTCTTTTCTCCTTCCCCTCTCAAAAATAAAAAAATATAACTTAATTATTTAAAAAAAAAGAACAAAGTTTCTGATTACATGAAAGAATAATGGCTTCTGAGCAAGGAGATAGAGTTCTCTTTCTTTAACCAACTCAGACATTAATGAGAGGGTACAGCATGTAAACCTGTGTGTCGATTTTTCAGAAGAATACCAGGGAGTATAAATTACAATATCAGAATCAACATTATGCTTTAGAAAAGTTGAGAAGATAAAACTTATTAATCCATCTCTTTCTCCATCTCTCCATCTGTCTGTCTACCTTATTTTGTTCATGTTGCTGAAGTAACAGCATGACTTATAAACAGCAGACACATATTTCTCACAGTCCTGAGGCTGGAAGTCCAGACCAGGGTGCTAGCAAGGAAACGCCTCTTCCCTGTTCACAGACAGCCATCCTCTTTTCTGTGTCCTCCCGTGGTGGAAGATGCAGGGAGCTCTCCGGGGTCTCTAATGGAAGGGCACTAATCCCATTCATGAGGGCTCCAGCTTCATGAACTGGTCACATCCCAAGGCCCCACCTCCAAACACTATCATATTGGAGGTTAGATTTCAACCTGTGAACTGTGGGGGGGGGGGGGGGGAGGGGGGGGGTTGACGGGGCTGAAACATTGAGTCTGTAGCACCATCCCTCCCTGCTTCCTTCCCTTTCTCCTTCCATCCTCGATTCCTCCTGCCTTAGGCTGAAGCATATTTTTAACATCATTGTTTTGTGACTCACAGTTGACTTATTAGGATTAAAAAAATGTTTTTGGGTATAGTTGACACCTGGTGTTACATTAGTTTCAGGTGTACAACATAGACATTCAACAACTCTATACATTATGCTATGCTCACCACAAATGTAGCTGACATCTGTCACCACACACACTATGACAGTGACATTGACTATATTTCCTGTGTTTTACCCTTCATCCTCATACCTTGTTCATTCCATAACTGGAAACCTGGATCTCCCACTCCCTTTCACCCACCGTGCCCATCCTCCACCCTCCTCCTCTCTGCCAACCATAAGATTATTCCCTGTATTTATAGGCCTGATTCTGCATTTTGTTTATCTATTCACTTGTTTTTTTAGATTCCACATATGAGTGAAATCATATGGGATCTGTCTCTCTGAGTCTGACTTATTTCACTTAACATAATACACTGTATGTCCATCCATGTTGTCGCAAATGTATGATCTCTTCTGCTTTTATGGCTGTGTAATATATTAGGATGTTTGACAGTGGGGATATTCATTTCCTTAGGAAACCCTACTTCCACCCAGTGCAGCCCCAGCAGAAATATTAAATCACATCAGGACAATGTAGGCCAACTTCAGCATGGGTTTAAAACATTTTACTCCAAATACCCTCTCTCATTTTACATGCCATTTCCATTTAAACTGTAGTTCCTGGGTCACTTGGTTGGCTCAGCCAGTTAAATGCGTGACTTTGGCTCAGGTCATGATCTCATGGTTCATGAGTTTGAGCCCCACATCAGGCTCTATGGTGACAGACTGGAACCTGCTTGGGATTCTCTCTCTCTCTCTCTCTCTGCCCCTCCCCCACTCATGCTCACTCTCTCTAAGTAGATAAATAAACTATAAAAAAGATTTTAAACTGTAGTTCTTGATTTTACACTTAAACGTTTTTAAAAATTATGTGCATTTAATGCTTGTTGAGATTTTTCTGAGGTTTGACGGAATTAGGTGAGACCCAATAAATAGCATCTAAGTTCCTTAGACAGTCTGCAGATGAAGTCCAAAACCCAGCATTCTTACAGACGAAGCCAATGTTGGAGAATGTGCATGAACAAAGAGATTCCTAAATGCCCTCCTGCTGCCTGTCCTATGAGCATCACCAGCCTCCTGTGTGGGGCCTTCCCTGAATCTCCAGTACTAGGACCAGAGTGGAGTGTTGGGGCAGGAGACCCCTTGAGGAAGACAGAAGGGGGCCATTAGCTTGTACATGACCTCTCTCTCTTTTCAAGACACCGACAAGATAAATCACAGGAAGGAAGTGATTGAGAACCTGGAGGGAGGCAGGGGTTTTGCCCATGTGGATAGGGTGACCACTGACCCAGGGTGCCTGGGAAGGACGGGCTCCTCAGGGGACAGAATGTTGAGTTCTAAAATGGGGACAGTCCTGGGTAAATCAGGAGATTTCTGTTGCCCTGACTGTGAAGGGAAACATCAAAAACGAGTGTTCCTGTCCTAATGCTCCCTACATTTTAATCCTCTAAAACAGTGGTTCACCGATTTCAGCTGCATCAGGGTCTTGGGGGACATTGGTAAAAACACTGCCTCTTGGGAGCACCCCCACCCCCCAGCATCTGATTGAATGGGATGGAGATGGGGTCTGCCAGAGCACTGTTGGTGCTGGCCTGGAGCACTTGCTGAAGACACTGCTCTAACACATTGAGAAGGAATCCCTCTTCTATCATCATCATCATCATCATCATCATCATCATCATCACCATCATTATTTTAAATAAGCTGCCCAAGGTGGGGCTTGAACTCACATACCGCCCCCCCCCCCCCCCAGGTCAAGAGTGGCACCTCCACCATCTGAGCTAACCTCCTCTATCCCTATTCAGGAGACCAGAGGCAGCTCTTCAGGGCAGTGCTCCCATCTTCAGTGAAGCTGACACCCTGCTGTTACTCATTGTTCCTTCTTTTGGGCCTGTGATTTAACCCCTGAAAGGCTCAAAAAGCCTCAGCAGTTGAGCAATTAAGTTGATAGCTATTCCATATTTAGAACTAGTAATTAATTCTCTCTTGATCGAATTTACTGTCCCAGATTATGACAGAATTTCTTTTTTTTTTTTTTTGGATTTGTCATAATTTTATTTTATTTTATTTTATTTTATTTTATTTTATTTACACATAGTTTATTGTCAAATTGGTTTCCATATAACACCCAGTGCTCATCCCCACAAGTGCCCTCCTCCATGCCCATCTCCCTCTCCCCCCCATATCCATCAGTCCTCAGTTTGTTTCTCAGCATTCAAGAGTCTGTCATGGTTTGCCTCTCTCCCTTTCCCCCACCATTTCCCCCCTTCTTCTCCCCCATGGTCCTCCGTTAAGTTCCTCCTAATCCTCCTATACGTGCAAACATATGGTATTTGTCCTTCTCTGCCTGACTTATTTCGCTCAGCATAACACCCTCAAGGTCCATCCATGTTGCTACACATGGCCAGATTTCATTGTTTCTCATTGCCATGTAGTATTCCATGGTATAGATAAACCACATCTTCTTGATCCATTCATCTGTTGATGGACACTTAGGCTCTTTCCATGTTTTAGCTATTGTGGAGAGTGCTGCTATGAACATTGGGGTACATGTGCTCCTATGCCTCAGCATTTCTGTATCCCTTGGGTAAATTCCTAGCAGTGCTATTGCTGGGTCATAGGGGAGTTCTATTGTTAGTTTCCTGAGGAACCTCCACACTGTTTTCCAGAGGGGCTGTACCAGTTTACATTCCCACCAACAGTGTAGGAGGGTGCCCGTTTCTCCACATCCTCGCCAGCATCTAGAGTTCTCTGATTTGCTCATTTTAGCCACTCTGACTGGCGTGAGGTGGTATCTCAGTGCGGTTTATGACAGAATTTCTAAAAATGTGATTACATAACAATAGTGATTTTCCAATAATTTATGTTCAAAGATATTCCAATAAAAAAATGCCAGAGACAAAGATGTCTAGAAGTCCACCATAAGTTAACAAATTCCCAGGGAGAAAGAATCACCAATTAAATCACCTTGCAAATTGAAGTTACACAGTTCAAAATCAAATTCTTTTTCCTTTGTGAGTTCAAAGTCCAAAGGCATCACAGTGAAAAGGCACCATTCTTAGTTTCTTATTCTGTTCCACCTCAGCCAAGGGGTTCTTGATGCTGCCCAACCCAGGTCCAGGCTCCTGTTGGCAGCTGCTTCCTGGCCTTCTTCTTGAGGCTCCTTCCAGGGTCTTAAAGTTGACTTGGTTCAATCCCAAGGCTCT
The DNA here is from genome assembly GCF_003009895.1 of Hyaena hyaena. Classification (NCBI taxonomy): domain Eukaryota; kingdom Metazoa; phylum Chordata; class Mammalia; order Carnivora; family Hyaenidae; genus Hyaena; species Hyaena hyaena. The sequence goes on from NW_024081397.1 coordinate 782,717, forward strand.
GGTTCTTCACTCTTGAAGCAGTGCAGGAGTCACGGGGACTTGCATACCATAACACTGGCCTTGGTCAAAACCTCCTTTTATAAAATGAACCAGTGCCCATGCAGCCTGCTGTATCAAAACATCAGGACCAGGTGGCTTATACACAACAGACATTTATCTCTCACGGTTCTGGAAGCTGGAAATCTGGGGTAAGAGTGCCAGCATGGCCAGGTTCTGGCAAGAACCCTGTCTCTGGTGGCAGATTGACTTCTCGCTGTGTCCTCACATGGTGGAAGGGAAGGGAGCTCTGCGGGGTCTCTTTTATGAAGGTACTAATCCCTTTGATGAAGGCTGCTCTCCTATGACCAGCCCCACCTCCATAGATTAGGATCTCAACATAAGAATTTGGGGAGGCCACAAAAACTCTAAGCACTTAATTCAGGTAAAATTATGTACTTAGGTTTGCAAAGACCCGAGCAGAGATGGAGTGGCCTGAGTGAGAGGAGCACTTTGCCCCAACTCCACTGGATCCTTGGCAGTCTACACCAGGTGCTCAGAGTCCATTGTGCAGGGCATGCAAACCCCAACTTGTCAGGAACTTAGAGACACACATTTGGCTTCAAGTTCTATTACTGCTCTTTTTAATTCTTAATGACTTTTTAAAATAATTTTAGAGATGTAGCAAGACAGCATGTGAGTGGGGAAGAAGGACAGAGGGAGAGAGACAGAATGAATCCCAGTGCAGAGCTTGATGCAGGGCTCAGTCCCATGACTATGAGATCATGGCCTGAGCAGAAATCAAGAGTTGGATGTTTAACCACCTGAGCTGCCCAGGAGCCCCAAATTCTTAATGATTTTTATTTTTTATTTTTTTAAGTTTATTTATTTATTTTGAGAGAGAGAAAGAGAAAGAATGAGTAAGGGAAGGGCAGAGAGAGGGAGAGAGTGAGGCAGAGAGATTGAGAGAGAGAGTGAAAGAGAATCTCAAGCAAGCTCCACATTGTCAGTGCAGAGCCTGATGTGGGGCTTGAACTCACTGAAACATGAGATCATGACCTGAGCTAAAGTTGGATGCTTAGCTGACTGAGACACCCACGTGCCCCATTAACAATTTTTAAACAAAGGGCTTGAATTTTATAATTTGCACTGGACACACAAATTATGCAGTCTGTCCTGCCATGGTCTTTGAAGTCAGACTCAAATGGGAGAGGTCTCCTACAGTAAGTTTAAGTATGGTGCTCTGCTGACCGGTAAAGGAGAAAAGTCCTTCTGGATAAGAAAAAATCCTGTGTTCTCCAAGAGATAGAAGAACATTGAGACATTGCTCCTGTCTTGCAGAGCTTGGAAATTTGCAGTAGAGTCAGCCTCAATCACCTGGTTTAATTTGAAATGAGTTTCCTTATATTTATATATAAGAATATAAGTATATTCTTATATTTATTTCCCCTTTAAGGTCTAAGTTTCTATGGAAATAAACAAAGACCAACTAAATGAGAAAGAAGGAGGCTGTTGATCCAGAGCTCACTATAGCAAGAGTTAGCCAATATCACTTGGTTTTGGTAGAGACTCAAAGACAAGCAAAAGAGTGGGAAAGCTTTATAGTTAAAAGAAAGAACAGGCTCCAGGAGCCTGATTGGAAGCTGGTGGCATGGGGAAACCGGAAGTGCCTAACCAGACATGGGGTGTCCTGTGTGATTGGTTATGGATGCATTTTGACTTTCTCTGGTTGATTCTAAGTTGGAAGCAACCACAAAAATGAATAACACTGTCAGTTATTGATCACGTCCTGGGCATTTGGGGCTTTGTTAGGAGAGTTATTATCTGGCTTCCTGGACTGTCACTGCAGACAGTTCTCTGGCTTCCCCTGACCTGGCTTATAACAGGCTGGCCAGCTTCCTGGGTTGTTTATTATAGGTAAAGAGTTGGTGTTCTGAACAACTAACCTGATGCAGGTTGTAAGAAAGAGTTCTATTTTTATATAGTCTGGCCATTGTTGATTCGTGTGTGTTGTCTCTAGCTTCTTTTTTAAGCGTTTAACATGTTTTTATTTATTTTTGAAAGAGAGAGAGAGAACGAGTAGGGGATGGGCAGAGAAAGAGGCAGAATCCAAAGAAGGTTCCAGGCTCTGAGTGCTCAGCACAGACCCAGAGGTCAGCACAGAGCCTGACATGGGGCTCGAACTCCTGAACTGTGAGATCATGACCTGAACTGAAGTTGGATGTTTAACCCACTGATTCTTTCTTTCTTTCTTTCTTTCTTTCTTTCTTTCTTTCTTTCTTTCTTTCTTTCTTTCTTTCCTTCCTTCTTTCTTTCTTTCTTTCTTTCTTTCCTTCCTTCTTTCTTTCTTTCTTTCTTTCTTTCTTTCTTTCTTTCTTTCTTTCTTTCTTTCTTTTTAGGTTTATTTATTTATTTTGAAAGAGACAGAGACATGAGAGTAGGGGAGGGGCAGAGAGAGGAGAAAAAGAATCACAAGCAGACTCCACACTGCCAATGCAGAGCCTGATGCAGGGCTCAAACCCACAAAGCTGAGAGATCATGACCTGAGACAAAACCAAGAGTCAGATGTTTAACCAACTGAGCCACCCAGGTGCCCTTAAATTCCTTTCTTGTGTCACCACCACTGGTCTCTCTCTGCCTTTTAATTTGTCAGCAGCTAGTAGCTGAACTTGTTTGGGGCCCCTCACGCCAGGCGCTCATGTACCACTGTGCCCTGGCTACAAATTCAGAGCCAACTTGAGACCACGTCAGAGGGTAGCCCTTACAGACCATGAATAAACCACATGGACCCCAGAGTCTGAGTCCTCCAGAATCCTCCTTGGATCTGAATACAGTTCAAAGCAGCACAGAAAGGAAGGAAGTCTGGGCAGCCAATCTACATAGCTCCCCTGGACCCAGCATTTCAATGCCACACTGGCATCCTCACCTTTGTGCTCTGTAGCAAACACAGGACTTGGCTTCTGTAGGAAAGGTCTGGATTGGAAACCTGATTGAAAACACAGCAAAATGATAGCCAATAAGTTTGCAACCCTCTTGCTAATGCAGAGAGATGATCTATCTTTTTAAATTGAATCTTGGCTCGCTGTTAGTTTGTTTAATCAGTGTCCGTATTTGGTTCTGGAGGAAGGATTGGTGTCCCCAGTGCCTTTAGAAAAGAGCAGATCCTCCAACAAATTGGAATTTGTTTAGAAGGCTAAGAGGGGTAGTGTTGTTGACTGACTGCTCCCCTGCTCAGAGGGAGAAATGCATTAAAAATTTTTAATCTAAACAGTACTTCTATAATTACTGTATGTGATAAGTCATATAAAAATTTGGATGTGGGGTCAGAAAAGGCTCTCGATCTGAAGGATGAGCAAGAGTGAACATATGGTGAATAAAGGGAAAGGCATTCAGGCTGATGTGTTAAAAATCGTACTTATTAAGACTTCAATAGAACATTTGCTGCATTTGGGGAGGGTGGTGGGAAGTGGTTGAAAAGGTGAAACCAAGTGTCTTATCGTCTCAGAAAGCCAGGCAAGACCTGGAAATGTGGGGGTGAGGGACCTACCCTCGTCTCCACGGGCTTCTTGGGCTCCATGGGGAGGGGGAGATCTGCCTTGGACCAGAGTAGGCATCTCTGAGTGCAAAGGGGTGGTGCGAGAGGTCCCTCCTGTGACTGATGTTTGGTGAAGATGGGAGACCTAACGACTCATGCTCTATTGTCAAGGAAATGGAGTCAGGCTGCCTCCAGCGATGCTTGGAGATGTTGATCCAAACAGACTAACCAATTGTCCCTTATTTCACAGGCGTTAGGTACTGAGAACAGGATTTGAGATTACAAAAACAACAACCCTTCCACGTTACACATCACACCTGCCAAGGTTAGCCTTGGCAACATTCAAAATGGGGCAGATGCAGCTTTTTGCTACAATATGATGATTATTGTTAGTTGCAGCTGACATGGCTTTTTTTTTTTTTAAGTTTATTTATTTTGAGAGAGAGAGGCAGAAAGAGGGAGACAGAGCATCCCAAGCAGGCTCTGCATTGTCACTGCAGAGCTCGATACGGGGCTCAAACTCATGAACCCTGAGATCATGACCCGAGCTAAAGTTGGACACTTAACTGACTGAGCCACCCAGGCAGCCCCCTGACATCCCTTTTTAATTTTACTATTCCTAAGTTTTGGTTCTTGTAAAAATTATTTACTTTCCGATATGATATTATTTGACAAATGGATAGAATGTGAAAGAACATATTTCAGTTAAATTTCATCCTTGTGTTTTTCACTGTGCTTGGTGCAAATGTGCCCCTGTCTATGCCACAATGTGTAGATAGGACTGGCCCAAGCCAGAACTCCAAACTGGGAAGGTTTGTCTCCTCTGGCTCATCTATTTTTTTTTTTCCGAAGTTCTTATTTATTTTGAGAGAGAGAGCAAGAGTGCTCACATGCACATGTGTGAGGGGCAAAGACAGAGGGAGAGAGAGAATCCCAAGCAGGCTCTGAGCTGTGAGGGCAGAGCTAATGCAGGGTTCAATCTTACAACCCTGGGATGATGACCTGAACCTGAAGAGCCAAAACTTAAGTCCTCCATTAAGAGAAACCTCGGGCTGCATGTAGCCCCAGTCCCAGTTCCAGGAAAAGCCTCAGATTGTTCAAGGCTAAAGCCATCCTCGGACCACCCTCAGTTCAGCTAATCAAAAAGAAAAAAGAAACTCTACTCCTATGTATCACTGCAGATACAAACTAGCCAATTTCTCACCGCTTGCCTGAACCCCACGTGGGCCCTTTGAACTCACCTCATAATTGGTCATTTTCAAAGGATTCTCAAAAGTTATGATTGGGTCCCACCAAAAGTAATGAACACTTCACAGATACTGAATGGTCAAAGCTGTAATTGTAATTGGTGCTTATGTGATGATGCTATGTGTACTGTAACACCCCCATCCCTTACTCGTTAAAAACCCTGTTCACTACTGTTCTTCCCTTCACCTTGCTGCCACAACACTGGTAGGCGGGTGAGCCCCTGCTCAAGCTTATAATAAAGACCCTTTTCTATTTGCATCAGTGTCAGCTCCTTGGAGGTCTCTGAGGACTCATGATTCGGGCACAACAAACCAAAACCAAGAGTCAGATGCTCAACTGACTGAGCCATCTAGGCTCCCCTTGCCTCATTTCCTTTTAACACAGACACCTCTCATTCTTGCTCAGAATGTCCTCAGTATCCCTAGTGTCAAGTCTTGTCTCCCTGAAAGTGATGCTCTCCAGGTTCTGAATAGAAAAAGATACTTTGTCTTGAGCAAGAAGAACAGCTTTCTAAGACAAGAGGCTTCCTGGGAGAGCATTTATTAGGTGACAATTGGCCAGGGAAACCCTTGAAGGCTGGCAGGCTCCAATGCTTGATTTTAGTAGTAGAGATGATTAACCTCTATTATGATAGGGCTTTTATCGCAGATGACAAAAACCCAATCCAAACTAATTTACGTAAGAAAGGTAACTTTTGGGTCCAAGCAACTTCCATCAAGGGTGGGTGGAGGGGCTCAAACTACATCCAAGGGCTTTGGGTTTCAGTGGTTCTACCATTCACTTCTGTTAGGCTTAATTCCACCAGCAGTTTCTAGACAGGAGATAAGACTGCTGGTGGCAGCTCAAGCCTTGTGTCATCCCAGCTGAGCATCGCTGGTGACACTGTTATTCCACTGTCTGCTGGGTCCCCTCTACAAGGATCCCTGTGTCTGGGAAGGGCTGGAATTACCACATCTGATTTTTCACCCTTTTAAACTTTCAAACTTCTACTTGAAATTATGTTCAAAATATGAGCATATAGCCAGATTTTTGGATAAAAAAACATGATCTTTTGTATTTTAAGTGAATTTTAAAATTGCCTCATTTTTAATGCAATTGCTAACAATTAAGTTTAAACATTATCTCTTTATTTTGTGCTTTCTACTTGCTATTCTTTCCTTTTCTGTCTTTCGCTGCCTCCTTTTGAATATATATATATACATATTATATATTCAATATATACATTCAATATATATATATAGGCATATATATACATGCTTTTGATTCTCCACCCTCCAATTACATAGTTGAAATTTATTTAATCTATTTCTAGTCCTTCAGAGATTAGCTATGTCTTTAATTAGCATATGTCTTTAACCTATCAAATCTGAAGTTAATCAATATGGTTACTTTAGAACACATGCATTCCATCCACCTACCTCCTGATTTCTTTGTTACTGTGACATTTAATGCTCCGTATATTTGTAAACCCCATGAGATATGATTGTTATAATTTATAGTCAACTTTCTTTTAAGTTTCTCAATACATTTTATATTTTCCTTGCTCCTCATTACTTTCATCTGGGAGCATTTTCCTTCTGCCTATGGGCATGCATGGGTGCTCTAGAATTATATTCAGTCCATGTCTATTTTTTGTATACTCTCCTGGGTTTTATCTGAAAATGGATATATTTTATGTTCCTTCTTGCAAGGTCTTTTCATTAAAGAATGTTAAACTGACAATTATTTTCTTCTAGCACACTGAAAATACCATACCCCTGCCTCTGGTTTCCACTAGTGCTGTTGTATAATCAGAAATATATATTTTTGGAAAGTAGTTTCTTTTTTCTCTGGCTGCTATAATATTTTCTCCTTGTCTTTGGTTTTATAAAGTTTCCCTATGAAGCTTCTATAGATAAATTTTATTTTATTTATCCTCTTGGAATGTGTTAGGATTTTTGAATCTATGGACTGGTATCTTTCATTAGTTCTGAAAAATTCTTATAGTTTCCTCCTTAAACACTGTATCTGTACCATTCACATCTGCTTCCTGGGTGAAATTAAATGTTGATTAGATATTATCACTCTTCTATGTCTTTTACAGTCCCATCAGTATTTTCTATTTTATTTTTATTTAGGAAGTATTTTTGGAGATTTCTTTTGGCCAATATTCTATTTCACGGTGTCTATTCAGTTATGTCTAATTTACCATTTAACTTTTTAATTGAAATTAATTTCCAACTCATCCTCTTATTTCTTCAAGCACAGTGAATATAGTTATTTAATAATCTGAGTCTAATAAGTCCAATTATTTTGAAATACAGATCTTCCTTGACTTACAGTAGGAATTATGTCTCAAGAAATCCATCGGAGTTGAAGATATTGGAAGCTGACATGCACTTACACACCTAATCTACCAAACATCATAGCTTAGCCTCACCTACCTTAAACATCCTCAGAACACTTATAGTAGCCCACAGTTGAGCAAAATCATCTAATACAAAGTCTATTTTATAATAAACCATACAATATCTTGTGTAATTGATAGAATCCTGCACTGGGGGTGGAAAACGGAATGGCCCTACGGTTACAGAATGGTTGTAAGTGTGTTGGTTGTTTATCCTTCTGATCATGTGGCTGACTGGGAGCTTCCCAGCATCATAGTAAGTATCATACTACTTATCACTAGCCTGGGAAAAGATCCAAATTCAGAAATTGAAGTTTGGTTTCTACTGAATGTGTATCAATTTCACATCATCATAAAGTCAAAAAATTGTAAGTTGAGGAGAGCTTGGGTGGCTCAGTCAGGTAAGTGTCTGACTCCTGATTTAGGCTTGGGTCATGACCTCAGGGTCCTGAGATTGAGCCCTGCGTAGGGTTCCATGCTGAGTGTGGATCCTGCTTAAGATTCTCTCTCTCCCTCTCCCCGTTTCCTCCCACCCCTGCTCAGGCACACATGCGTACATTCTCTCTCTAAAAAAAATACCAAAAAAAAAAAAAAATCCTAAATTGAATCTTTGTAGGTTGGGGACCATCTGCATATGCAATTCTGTTTCTTTTCTCCCCTGGTGTTTGCTTATTGTGTCCATTTCCTGGGTACATTTGTATACTAGTAATTGTATTTGAAAATGTATTTACAGAGGCGCCTGGGTGGCTCAGTCAGTTAAATATCCAACTCTTGATTTAGGCTCAGGTCATGATTTCACTATTCATGAGGAGGAGACTTCTGTCAACCTCTGTGCTAACAGCACAGAGGAGCCTGCTTGGGATTCTCTCTTTCCTTCACTCCCTTCCTCTCCCTCTCTCTCAAAATAAATAAATAAACATTGAAAAAAAAAGAAAATGTATTTATAGAAATAATTTGAGACCCAGGTTGAAGAAACATTTCTGCATTGGGAATTTCTATGTTTCTGATAGGCACTAGGGCATTACTTATCTAGGACCACCTTAAGCCAAGTTCAAGCCTTGAGGTTTCCTGGATGGTTCAAATCTAGGCTGAAATTCTGACTGAAGATGTTCTAGTTCTGGTTCTATGTAATACTGGGGTATGCCCCTTTGAGAATATTAGCTTATTTAAAAATATTTCCTTTTATATGGAAATTATAAATTTTATAATTAAAATTATAAAGTGTAGATTATAACATTTGTCCATTTCATTCTGCAAGCTGTCAAAACAAGAGTTCAAAATTTCTTTGATCTTTAAGGCTACAGAAACTAGAAATGAAGTTTTAAACATGCAAGATTACTGTACTCATGAACATTTATGTAGCCAAGATGAGCTTCTGTAGCCAAGAGACGGCTGGGCCAAAGGACAGATGATAAATATTAAATACATTTAATTATAGATCTGAGGCCAAAATGAAGTAGGGACTAGTGTGGAATAATACAATGTAAATATTACATATTATGACAAAGTAGACATAATTCAACTGAAAGTGTGTAGAAAGAAGAAAGTAGAAGAAACTCATTGGTGACTACTGAGGCAACAGAAAGTTAAAGGATATCATTAAAAATAAACAGCTTTGGAGGGGGGGGTGCCTGGATTGCTCAGTTGGTTAAGCATCTGACTTTGGCTCCAGTCATTGATCTCATGGGTTCCTGAATTCAAGCCCCATGTCTGGCTCTGTGCTGATAGCTCAGAGCCTGGAGCCTTCTTCAGGTTCTGTGTCTGTTTCTCTGCTCCTCCCCTGCTCATGCTCTGTCTCTCGGTCTCTCTTTCTCAAAAAATAAACAATAAACATTAAAAAAAAAAACCTAGGGGCAACTGGCTGGTTCAGTTGGTAGAGCACGTGACTCTTAATCTCAGGGTTCTGAGTTCAAGCCTCATGTTGGGCATGGAGCCTACTTAAAATTTAAAACAAAAACAGAAACAAAACAACGCAGAAGATAAAAGATTATATAAGAAAACAAGTGACTAAGGACATGCATAAAGTATAAATACAAAGGTTATCACTAGAATAAAGTTAATTTTTGAAATGTTTCTCTTTTCTTTGAAATGAAACTTTATTCCAGTAGATTTTTCAAGGCAGAGAATTTGTCGCGAGATTTGTTAGTACAATTCCAAATACATTAAAATACATTTCTATTAAAAATAGGTCTGTTTAAATATAATTTACATCCTGTACAACTCACTTATTTAAAGTATATATTTTGGGGTGCCTGGGTGGCTCACTTGGCTAAGTGTCTGACTTCAGCTCAGGTCATGATCTCATGGTTTGTAGGTTCAAGCCCCACATCAATCTCTGAGCTGACAGCTCAGAGCCTGGAGCCTGCTTTGATTATCTGTCTCCCTCTCTTTTTGCCTCTCCCTTGCTCTCTCTCTCCCTCTCTCAAATAAATAAACACATTTTTAAAAAAAAAAAAACATTAAAGATTCAATGTACAGCCAGCACAATAATTAACTTTTCAACTTCAGAACATTTTAACTACCCCAAAATGAAGCCCTGGACCCATTAGCATCTATCACTATTCCTACCTCCCTGTCCCTTCTCTTTCCCCCACCCCCCAATTCCCAGAAACCACTAATCTACTTTCTGTCTCTATTTGCATATTCCAGACTTTTCATATACATTGAACCTTACAAATATGTGGTCTTTTGTAGTTGGCTTCTTGCACTTTTCAAGGTTCATCCACATTGTAGTGTCTATCAGTATTTAATTCCATTTTATTGCCAAAAATATTCCATCATATGGATATTCCATATTTTATCCATTCATCAATTGATGGACACTTGAGTCATTTCTACTTTTGCATTATTATTATTATTATTATTATTATTATTTTGCATTTTTCATTATTATGAATAATGCTACTAGGCACATTTGTATATGGAAGTTTTCACTGCTCTTAGATATACACCTAGAAGTGGGACTGTTCAGTGAGATGAAACTATGTTTAACATTCTGAGGGACTGCCAACCTGTTTTCCCAAGTGGCTGCACCATTTTACGTGCTTGTCAGCAACGCATGAGGCTTTCAGTTTTCACACATCCTTGCCCAGCACATGTTCTTATCTGTGTGTTTAATTGTAGCCACCCTAGTGCGTATGAAGCCATGTCTCATTGTGGTTTGGTTTGCATTTCCTAATGGCTAAAGATTCTGAACATATTTTCATGTGCTTATTTGTACATTCTTTGTGGAGAAATGTCTATTCAGATCTTTTGCCCTTTGAAAATTGTTTTTTTCTTGTTGACTTTTAAGAGATTTTTTAAAATATATATTTTGGATATAAGTCCCTTAGCATATATATGATTGCCAATATTTTTTTCCTGTTCTTTCCTTTCCTATTCCTTTTCATTTTCTTGATGGTATCTTTTGAAGTACAAAATATTTTAATTAGTGAAATACAGTTTTCTTTTTTTCCCTTTCCCCTTTCTTTTCTTCTTTTTCTCTCTCTCTCTTTCTCCTTCTGTGTTTCTGCTGTTACTACCATATCTAAGAAGTGTTTGCCTACATGAAGATTATGAAGATCTACTCCTATGTTTTCTTCTAAGGTGTTTTTTTTTAAAGTTTTAACTCTTATATTTAGATTTATGTCCATTTGCAGTTAATTTTTGTGTATGGTGTAAGGAAGTACAGCCACTTAATCCTTTTGCATGTGGCTGTCTAGCTATCCCAGCAGCATTTGTCAAAAAGAAATGTGTATTTCCTTTTGCAGGGAGTAGGAGAGATCATATGCATTTGATGAGCTCAAAAGAGAAGTTGGCAGTCTGTTCAGTGGAAATCTAGGCCAAGACTTAAGGATACTGAGGATGATATAATGAAGAAGTGTAGTTAATGAATATTAAATATATTCATTTATATTTTATTCAATATATAAAATTCTTTATATTTTATTTTCTTTAATTACTAATGAATATTTTCTTTGTATCAGTGAATGATGCAGTTGGTAATGTGGCTAGTTATAACTCGTTCCAACTCCCTCCTATCATTCAACGTCTTGGAAGACCCAAGGAGATAATATTTCTAAGTCATTTAGGACCTACCAATCAGATGTATTTGTGTGAGACTTTGGTTCTAAAATGAACAAAGGGGGAGGAGCTCCAAGACAGATTGTGGCTGAAATAGTATCATTCTGGAACCCACAGCTGAAAGTGTCATTTCCTGTCTTTTATTTTTAATTAATTAATTAATTAATTAATTTTTATTTACTTATTTTTCCTGCCTTTTAAAAATAGTTTCCAGGGCTCCTGAGTGGCTCAGTTGGTTAAATGTCCAACTCTTGGTCTCGGCTCAGGTCATGATTTTGTGGTTTCATAAATTCAAGCCCTGTGTCTGGCTCTGTACTCACAGTGTGGAGCTTGCTTAGGATTCTCTCTCTTTGCCTCTCTCTCTGTCCCTGCCCCATTCACACTGTCTCTGTCTTTCTCAAAATAAATAAGTAAACTTAAAAAAATAATAAAAAATAAAAATAGCTTCCTGTTCTGGTGGCTTTCTAATCTTAATCTGGGGGGTGGCAAGGGTCAAGGCAGCTTCTGAATTCTGCAGCTTCTTGGTGGTGGCAGAGGCAGAAGTGTCCTTGGAAATCTACTCTTGTGGTGTGTTTCTAAGTGTCTTCGGATTCAGTTTACAGTTTTCTCAGCCCTTCAATAGCCTATGAATGATTTACAAATTTCTTTTTGCTTAAACCAGCTAGAGAAGATTTCATTGCTTGCCTTTAAGAACACTGATTAATAGGGTAATGTTGGGGGGGGGGGCGCCTGAGTGGCTCAGTCGGTTAAGTGTCTGACTTTGGCCCACGTCATGATCTTGTGGTTTGTGAGTTGGATCCCCTCATTGGACTCTGTGCTGACAACTTGGAGCCTGGATCCTGCTTTGGATTCTGTTTCCTTCTCTCTCTGCCCCTCCTCTACTCATACTCTGTCTTTCTGTCTCTCTCAAAAATAAATAAAACATTAAAAAATCTAAAAACGTAGAGTAATCAGTAGCAGAAGCAATGGCGAGAAAGACTTTCAAGGAAATGGAAATCTGAGATTAGTCTTCTGGCTCAGGCAGGTTTGAAAATACAGAGGTGTCAGTTACCACTAGCAGATGGAGTGTTGCTGTCTGCCATCCCTTTGTAAGACTTAAACGGTCACCTGTGGTCACCTGGAGTGGAGAGACCATTGAAAATAAGGTTTGGGCAGATCCAGTATCTGCTATGATAATCCACCATGGAAGGGATAAGAAAACAAATTTTAGATGGGCTGTCTTGTACTAAATGGGTGAGGGAGCTTTAATAATTAAACTAACTCAGTGTTTGAACATCTTAATTTAAGACATGCAGTTTCTATTACTGCCTGTGTTCATTTGGATTTCCTCAGAAGCAAAGTCAAAAGTATGTAGTTTACTTGGGAGAAAATGCCAAGTACAGCAGTAAAAAACAGAGTCAGGAAAGAGACAGTAGCCAGTAAAAGGTACATTGTCCAGCAAGCTATCTATATAGGCAGCTGCAGAGCTCTCTTACTGGAGAACTCTGGATGCCAGTCTGGAATGTGCCTCAGGTATCTCAGCCTTGGGGTGACAAGGCTCTTGTCAAACATGGATGGATACAGGCTGCTTCCAGGGTGAGGCAGTCATTCCTTGGTACTTGCAGCCTTCCCTTCCAGCATCTGTGGGATGCTTCCCTATGTGAGATGTATCAGTCTCAGGAGGCCTCAGGCATAAAACCATTGATGGTGGCTTGTGGAATCTGGGTTGGCAAGCACAGAATGGCAAGTGATGAGGGAGTCTATGTGGAGCACCAGTAGAAATCTTGTACGTTTAAATAAACATGTAATAAAGTTGCAGATCAGGCCTGGAAACAGCATACAATTGGACACAGAGACTGATTCCGTGTAGCTGAATTCATTGTCTTGCTTGATTTCTTAGGTGATAGTTGAATTCATTGCCTTGCTTGATTTCTTAGGTGAAAAGTTAGGGCACTGATTATTAAAGACTGAGACCCAGACAATTTGAATAAAGACATTTGATAAGACTCAAGTCAGTCATGTTGTCCTAATTGTCCCGACCTCACTGAACTGTCATTTCCAGGAGAAATAAACCCACTGCAATCTAATGAGGTCTTGCTGGAAGGCCAGGCAGCAGTGGCCTGAGGTAGTCTCTGCAGATGTTAACTTGCTCACTATAATTGACCTATAATGAGAATCATATCCCAACATGCCTCAGGGGCTAATTACATAATCACATCTGGGAGCAGAAAGTCTTAGGTACTAAAAGATTTATAAGATTTAAAAATTTATAGTAGCATAGCCCACAAGAATATGCATGGAATAGATTCCAAGGGTGCCAAACATTATTTATGATCCTGCTAAATTTATCTATATGGATCAGCTTATCAAAGATTCTGCCTCTAATGAGCTGTCACAAGGAGTGGAAATGGGATTGTTTCCTTGACTCTTGACTGAAAGTTGGAAACCTTAGTGCATGGAGGAATATATTGTTCAGAGGAACACCAGCATCTTCACAAAAAGCTGTAATGCCCATCCTCAATAGGCCAGAAATGGAGATGAGAGTTGCTGCTATTGAAATAGGCTCCTGATTACAACAAGGATGATGAGGTTCCAGGGAGCTGAAATTAAACAGCAACATGTCACTGACATCAAGCGGGTCCCATTGCTATAACGGGCAGCAGGAATGAGGGTGGTCGGTGGTAATTAGCATGCTTTGAACCACAGAAGTCTTTGGTGGTGAAATTTTGGGCAGTCCACTAAGGTTATACTTGATATGTATGACTAAAAACACTAAGCTTTCAAACCACATTTGACTTGGGTCAGTATGGGGGGGAATGGTGTGAATTTTTTGTGACAGTTCACTCACCAAAGTTCCTTGAATAAATGGGAGGCATTAGGGAATCCTTGAAGAAGAACCCTCTGGTAAGAAGACAAATACGTATTTTAAATCTTGTCTCCTGTCCTTTTTGAGAGGGGTCTTCAGCCATTTCTCAGAGGAAAGAAACTACCCAGAAATTTCTGGAATGATTGGATTCTAGCTCTGAGTCACAGGACTTAGAATATTACTGTGATCCACTATTCAGAATGGGCTTCTTATGAAGGTCATGAGGTAAAGACAGATTTAACCCAAATCTCACCATGTCAAAATGTGTCTTTAACCGAGTGTTTCTTTATTTCCTGAATCTAGAGATGGAAACAGGTACACCCAGCTATTACTGGAACCTCCACATTAGCTCTTGTGGGATAAAGACAAGAATGGTAAGAAGATTGAAGGACAATTCATTGATGTGTCCACTCCTCACCAAAATTGTAGACGAAAGGAAAAGTCACATTCATTGGCAGGAGGGAGGCAGACATCAACTCTTGAAATATTCAGAAAGAGTGATTTCTCTTACAACCTCATTTAACATAAGAGTTTTGTCTGTGTAGAAGATACACCGTTCTTGGAAACTGATATTATATCGCCATACACCTAATCCTACTTGAGGGAAAGACAATGTGATCATCTTGCAGAATAAATCAGCATGGTTCCTGATATGGTGTGTAGTTATTATCTCGAAAATTATCTCTTTCCCCCTCCTTCTATTCTAATAAGTGGGAATTACTAGAAATCATTTTCTTTATTCTGGATGACATAGGGACTTGGTTCTCTCACTATCTCACAGAATGTCATACTTGTCTACTATACTGATAGCATCATGATGATGTACAGGCCATATGGTACCAGTGGTTGGGTTTTGAGCAAAACCATACCCTTCTTTGGGATGTGACCATTCTCTTTTAAGATATAGCTCTTGGCATGCTCTTGGGCCCTGGTAGAGACTGGTCGCTGCACATCAATTGGCCATTTAACCTGAACTTTCCATCATGGATTGGGTATTGTCTGAAGTATAAAGCCATAACTTTGAGTATATGATTAATGTTCCTTCATCATTTGGAGGTGGTATGAGTGTGGGATGAGGTTCAAATGGGTCTTATATGAGTAAATAAACTGAACAACATATGGCTCACAGCATCAGTATGCTTACTCCTGAAGAATCATCTTAATCTCAACCTATTGTTAAGCTTCCATGGGGAGTTCTCAATGGGCAGTCTGATAAAGGTGGGGGAAAATTTAAACACAGCTTACAAATGGTGCCATACATATGCTTGCACCAGTGTGAACAGGACTACTGTGGCTTTGTATTCATATCCAGGTATGGCCTTGGAGGACAGCAGAGAAGAGAATTTCTTTCATGAGAAAGAATTGTAAGTGGTACATGTTGTCTGTTCCTGGAGATAAAGATGGCCTGACACAACATATACTATTTCATGGGCCGTAGTTTATTTTTGGCCAGATGGACAGAGATTTGGAAAGAATGAGACTAGAGAAAAATTGACAAATAGATCTAGGGAAGCGAATGTGGGTAAGCCCCTCAAAATGTGAGAATGTTTATGGTCCATGTGATTTTTCACTAAGGGGTGCTCACTTTGAAGGAGACTCCTTATAATTAAGTAGACAATTAATGTGCCCTGTTATTACCAAACAGCCTTTTTCCTCTACCATCCCAGTGTTGTTGTTTTTTTGGTGAAGCAAAGGTGAGCAAAGTGAACCAAGGATCAGAAAGATGGGGTTCATCCCTTAAGTGAGGCTGACATCTACCACCAAAATTGACTGGCAAACTTAACAGTGTCAGGGACCAAGTGGAAGTTGTGATGCGGCACTGAATTCTGGAGTGGAGGAAAACCAGCCAGCTACTGGGAGGCGGTTAGATTACATTTGAACTTTTCCATTGTGGAGGGGTCAGTGATTCATGCTTACTGGAATAGACATTAACATCGGGTATGATGCTTCTGTGACACCAAGAGGAAATTTACTAAATGCCTTATTCATGGTAATGGTGTCCCACAAAATCTTTCTTCTGACCAAGGAAATTATTCTACAGCCTCCTTACCCCTGCCAAGCTCAGTGGATTCATTGATATTCAAAAGCCACTTCATCACCCATATAATGGGGACCTTTTAGAATGATGAATAACCTATTGGAGACTCAGTTATTGGTAACAGTTGGGAGACGGCACCTTGAGCAGTTGGAATGGTATCTTACAGGATGCAGAATATGCTCTTATCAGTGATCAGTAGATGGTGGTGTTTCTCCACACCAAAAAAAAAAAAAAAAAAAATAAGCATCTAGGAACCAAAGATAGACTACCCACACTCTTGCACATATTTTGCTTTGCATTCTACCAACTTCTAATGGAAGTTGTTGTTGTTTTCCACACCAGGGACACAGTGATGGTCCCATTGAACTGGAAATTGAGACTGCCACCCAGCTCATGACTTACTGGGTGAGTCCCCCAAGACAAGGGTAACCATGCTGGCTAGAGTGGTAGATCCTGATCATCAGGGGCGATATATTTTGACTGTTACAGAATGCAGGAAGGGGCAAGTGTTTCTGGAACTCAAGGATTGTCAGCATGTCTCTTAGTAGAGCAAGTCTATTGATCAAAGTTAATAGAAAAAACTGTAGCAACACCACAAAGCACACACACCTTTTAAGATTAGAAGTCCAGGTCATACAGCAGATGGAGAAGTCCTGGCAGCTGCAATTCTTTGGAACGAATGCAACTAAGATGGATGGTGGGAAGGAAGATGATGAATAGAGCAGAGGTCTTGCTGCCTGCATGAGAATCACGGTCATTACCTACAGGTCTGTCCCTCCTACCACACTAGATGTGCACTGTGCTAGTATAACTAAGTGACATCATTGTGGAAGAAGGATCCCAGAAATGGAAGACACTGTGCAGACACAAGCACAGAAATATGAAGGAGGGTTTTGAAATTCCATCAGCCTTGCAAATGAGGTATTTTAGCCAATGTAACTCATATTTCAAGTAACAGGGAGTTTCTACCTAATATCAAAGTTTTGAGCAGAAGAATTTGTTCTATAGCTCAGACCAAGTCATCCAGAAAGTAATTTAGTTTATGAGGGTCAAATAGGGTAGATATTTACCCTAGATTCCAAAGAAATAGCCTGAACTTTAAGTGTCTTCCTAATGTTGGGGGAACAAAATTAAACCACTTGCTTTTACTTTGAAAGAGATATTTCAATAGGCTCCCAAATTCTGGAACATCAGAATCTAAGCTGGTATGTACTTTGTTTTTATTGTATTTATATTTACTTCTCTATTATGCAGGTGTCTAAACAAGGCTTCTGGGAACCTGTTATTTCTTGCCCTTAGGGTCCTAATCATAATATTGTTCATGCAGGGCATAAGTGTTATGTTGCGTAGGCGGGGCCCCTACAAGGGTGATACAAGACCCTGAGGTCTGGTTAAAGCATGGAACAGGAATATTACATATATCTCTGTTAGATTTCCCCACCTACTTATTCTCTGATCATTACTTCACTGCTCCTGGTTCCTCTTTTCTTTAGGGCAATTGTGACACCCTTTTAGATGTTACCCCCACCCCCACAAAAGCTCTGCAGCCCAGTGAGAACAGGCAGCAAAGATCCTTTGTAATATCCTGGTGCTTTCCTGCACCAATGTCTTCATCAAGGCCCCGAAGAAGGGGACATTTGAGAGCAGAGTGTGAGTGTGCGGGTAGATGGAACACAGTCTCTTTGGTAAGTGCAACCATAGCATATATTCATCCGAATCTACAATTATGTTCCATACTACTCAGTTGAACACTCTCAAAATCCACTTCCACAAATATCTTTCAGATTCTGGATGTGTAAAAAGCACATTTCTATGTCTCTTTTTAGACACTCTGTCTCTGGGATTTGAATCTTAAAGGATAGGCTGTTCTTCTAGAAGGTTGCTAGAGCTAATGATTCCTGATACCTGTAAGTCACACTGTATCGTTCATATACATTCTTTTCTATGAAAGCTAGAATCCTAGTGGATACAGAGACTGGCACTGGACAATAAGCTGCCAACTATAAGCTCTTAGAGAAATGTGAAATATTTGTGATTTGTATTGGGCCGAGATGGGAAGAAGAATAGTGAGATCCTTCTTTTCTCCCTTCCTTTCATCCTCACATCCTTCCTTTCTTGCTTCCTTTCTTTTTATTTATTTATTTGATTTTAGAGAAAGAGAGTGCACACACTTGCATGTGTGTGTTTGAATGGGGGGGGGCAGAGGGAGAAAGAGAGAATTTTTTTTTTTACATTTTTTAATGTTTATTTATTTTTGAGAGAGAGAGAAAGTTTGGGGGGCAGAGAGAGAGGGAGACACAGAACTGGAAGTAGGCTCCAGGCTCTGAGCTGTCAGCACAGAGCCTAATGCAGGATCATGATCTGAGCTGAAGTCGGACACTTGACTGAGTTACCCCGGTGCACCTAGAAAGAGAGAACCTTAAGCAGGCTCTACACCCAACAGGGAGCCTGATGTATGGCTCAATCCCATGGCCCTGGGATGATGACCTAAGCTGAAATCAAGAGTCAGACACTCAACTGATGGAGCCACCCAGGTACCCCAGAAGGACAGCATATTCTCTAAGATGGGAAGTCAGCCCATTTGATGTGTAATGGCAAACAGCTAATCAAATCATCACCCATGGTATGACGGGCTGAGGAGCCCACTGAGGGTGAATCCTTGGGGAACCACCAACTTGTAGCAAAGATCAAATGAACAGGACTGAGATTCTCCTTAGCAGTGCTTGCTCTGCACCAGGAGACACTCAAATCTCCAAAGTCTTTCCTCAAGGAGCAGGATGACACCCAGAGCCTTTCCATGACCATGTTAAAGAATGTCCTACTGCACATAGACCAATGGAATAGAATAGAGAACTCAGAATTGGGTGCAGAAATGTATGGCCAATTAATCTTTGACAAAGCAGGAAAGAGTATCCAATGGAAAAAAGAAAGCCTCTTTAACAGATGGTGCTGGGAGAACTGGACAACAACGTGCAAAAGAATGAAACTAGATCACTTTCCTACACGATACACAAAAAATAAACTCAAAATGGATAAAGGACCTGAATGTGAGACAGGAAACCATCAAAACCCTAGAAAAGAAAGCAGGAAACAACCTCTTTGACCTCAGCCACAGCAATTTCTTACTTGACACATCCCCAAAGGCAACTGAATCAGGAGCAAAAATGAACTACTGGGACCTTATCAAGATAAAAAGCTTTTGCACAGCAACTGAAACAATCAATAAAACTAATAGACAACTGATGGAATGGGAAATAATAGTTGCAAATGACATATCGGGTAAAGAGCTAGTATCCAAAATCTATAAGAACTCACCAAACCCCACACCCGAAAAACAAACAATCCAGTGAACAAATGGGCAGAAGACATGAACAGACACTTCTCCAAAGAGGACATTCAGAGGGCCAACAGACACATGAAATGATACTCAGCGTCACTCATCATTAGGGAAATACAAATCAAAACCACACTGAGATGTCATCTTACACCAGTCAGAGTGGCTAAAATGAACAAATCAGGAGACACTAGACACTGGTGAGGATGTGGAGAAATGGGCACCTTCCTACACTATTGGTGGGAATGCAAACTGGTGCAGCCCCTCTAGAAAACAGTATGGAGGTTCCTCAAAACATTAACATTAGAACTCCCCTATGACCCAGCAATAGCACTGCTAGGAATTTACACAAGGGATACAGGAGTGCTGATGCATAGGGGCACATGCATCCAACATAGCAGCACATTCAACAACAGCCAAATCATGGAAAGAGCTTAAATGTCCATCAACTGATGAATGGATCAAGAAGATGTGGTTTATCTATACAATGGAATACTACATGGCAATGAGAAAGAATGAAATCTGGCCATTTGCAGCAACATGGATGGACCGCAAGGGTATTATGCTGAGTGAAATAAGTCAGGCAGAGAAAGACAGATACCATATGTTTTCACTTATAAGTGGAACAGAAGAAACTTAACAGAGGACCATGGGGGAGGAAAAGGGGAAAAAATAGTTGGGTAGAGGGAGGGAGGCAAACCATGAAAGACTCTTGAATACTGAGAACAAACTGAGGGCTGATGGGGGTGAGGGTGCGGGGAAGGGGGGGGTCATGGGCATGGAGGAGGGCACTTGTTGGGATGAGCACTGGGTGTTATATGGAAGCCAACTTGACAATAAACTATGAAAGAAAAAAAAGAAACTACTGAAAAAAAAAGAATGTCCTACTGTCTGTCACTGTTTATCATGCTGGCTCTTTACTATTGCATATCTGACGACAGGGATTTGAACATGACCAGGGTGAGGGTGGCAAGGTGAGCAAGTTGAGGTGTTAAAATAGTTCAAGAAACAAAAGTTTGGGGCTCCCAGATGGTTCAGTCCATTGAGTGCCCAACTCTTGATTTTGTCTCAGGTCATGATCCCAGGGTTGTGGGATCAAGCCCCTCATTGGGGTCTGCACTGGGTGTGGAGCCTGCTTAAGATTCTCTCTCTCCCTCTGCCCCTCTCCCTGCTTGCTCTCTCTCCCTCTCTATAGACAGATAGATAGATAGATAGATAGATAGATAGATAGATAGATAGATAGACAAACTTAACAGCTGAAAAGGAAATGTAGGATTTTTCTCTTTGCTCATCCCAAATTTGTTTGGCTTAGCTTGGGTCACAGTCCTGCTTCATCTGTGAGAGGAATGGATTCCATGTTTGTCAGTGTACCAGTGTCACCAAAAGAAGGAGAAGTGAAATTCCTCAAGGGGAGGGCGTCCGGGCAGAGAAGATAGACAATGATCTCCTCAGGGAACCAGCACTGGGGTGTTTGTCATGGGGCCATGGGGCACCCTGGCCCTGAGGTGGCCAGTTCCTAGGCTCTCTTGGGGCCTGTAATTAAGATGAAAGAATTAGGGCAAATCTGCATTGAGGACTTTCTATGTGTGAAGTCTCCTGCAGAGTGCTTTATATAAACCATCATGTTCAATCCTCATAACAAGTCTGGGATGCAGGTACCATAAGAATCCCAGTTTACAGAACAAGAGCCTTTTGTGATGGAGCAGGGTTTGCACATTTTACTCCACAATGCCCCAACTGCATAGGTAGAGAGGTGGTACATTAGCTAAGGTGTAGAGACTCATGGTCTCCAGTCTAGAACCTTCACTGGAGCATATCTGAAAGATACAAAAAACAATGGTGAAAACGGAATTGAATGGACACGTAGAGATAAGCAGAGAGAGACACATACCGAGAGAAGCTGGTCCCTATAGCAATTAATTTTGGGTCCTAGAATCAAGTTCTAGTCTACTTACAGCCTTAAAATAAATTGGACAACATAAAGAAAAAGATATATCAACAAAAAACAAAATGAAGTAATTTCTGATTGAAGGTGGCTTGATAGAATTCTGTTCACTGCAGCAGAAAAAATAAACCAGGGGATAATATATTCCTGGTCAATGCTTCCAACTCCAGAAGAGGGACTTACTGCAGTCGCTGACTGGTGAATCTGACAGCAGAGAGGGGGTCCCCATGTGGCCAGCAAAGGGAGCTCCAGTCCCCAGACATTGGATATGTCAGAAAAGAGCAGCTGGAGAGGCTGTCTGGAGGTGCCATTGAATTCCTCCTGATGGAAGAAGAGGTCCAATGCTTCACCATCACAGAAGCACCCAGGGGGCAGACGAGCTGGGGTGCAAAACACTTTAATGTATAGTTTTATTTATTTATTTTTTTATGCTAAAACATTTATTTATTAAATTATTATACCTAGAAGTTTTGAAAAAATTGAAAAAACTCTCCCATATTTTTGTCTTTTTTTATAGCTTTCAACATCTTGTTAAAAGTAACAATAAATTTAGAAATATTAATTTAAAAAATTTATTAAGTTTTAGAGAAAGAGCAAGGGAGAGGGACAGAGGGAGAAAGAGAGAATCTTAAGCAGGCTCCATGCTCAATGTAAAGCCTGACATGGAGCTCGATCTCATGACCATGGGATCATGTCCTGAGCTGAAATCAAGAGTCAAAGACTCAACCGACTCAGCCACACAGGCACCCCAGAGATTGAATGTATAGTTTTAAGGTCCAGAAACTTTTTGAGACATAATGTCTTTCACATAATGTCTCAAGAGTAGCTTTTTGAAAAATGCATGATTTTCTCCCTTCCTTTCCATTTGTATTACTCACACTGTCCAGACATTCCTCCAGAGATGCTCACTTAGTGGACGAGTCAGGCACCGAAACTCAAACACATTTAAAATTTAAATGTTCAGGCTGCTGACACACATTCCATCAAAATGGCCAGGACACGTAGGCTGTGTTTGTTTGCAGACAGCCTGGGATGTCACCGCCTTGGAGAAAAGATGGATATTAAAACATAGAGTTAAGGCTAACAGAAATATCCTACCTTTCAAAGAAAGTCCTGTATAGGAAATTGAAGGGGTTTGACCAGGTGGTGGCTGAGTTTCCCACCAGATTTTACATACTTTTTTATTAGAACATTAAGGCACTTTTATAATTTAGACAGAGAAAAAAATCAGCCATAATTCCATTATTGTAGTACTTAAAAAAAATTCTTCATGTGTTCCTGTGCTCCCATGGACAGGTATACTCTTGTTATGTAGTTGCAGAAAGCCCTTCTGTTTTTCTCCATCCAAGAGCAGAGGATGTTCTTTCATGTTGTTATTTAACATGAGCAGGGGAGGGGCAGAGGGGAGGAGACACAGAATTCACATTCTTCTCAAGTGCACATAGCACATTCTCCAAGATAGATCACATACTGGGACATAAAGCATCCCTCAATAAATATAAAAGAATTGAGATCATACCATGCACACTTTCAGATCACAATGCTATGAAACTCGAAATCAATCACAGGAAGAAGTCTGGAAAACCCCTAACAACATGGAGGTTAAAGAACACCCTACTAAAGAACAAATGGGCCAATCAGGCAATTAGAGAAGAAATTTAAAAATGTATGGAAACAAATGAAAATGAGAATACAACAATCCAAACCCTATGGGATGCGCGAAAGCAGTTCTAAGAGGAAAGTACATTGCACTCTAGGCTTATTTCAAGAAATTAGAAAAAGTGCAAGTGCACAATCTAAACAGCACACCTAAAACAACTAGAGGGAGAGCAACAAGAGCACCCCAAACCCAAACCAGTAGAAGAAGAGAAATAATAAAAATCAGGGCAGAAATAAACAATATAGAAACCAAAGAAACAGTTGAACAGATCAATGAAACCAAGAGTTGGTTTTTTGAAAAAATAAACAAAATGGACAAACCTCTAGCCAGGCTTCTCAAAAAGAAAAGAGAGAGACCCAAATAGACAAAATCATGAATGAAAACGGACTGATTGCCACCAACCCCTGAGAAGGAGACACAGAATCTGAAGAAAGCTCCAGGTCTCTGGTCTGTCAGCACAGAGCCTGATGCAGGGCTCAAACTCACAAACTATGAAGTCAGACATATAACCGACTGAGCCACCAGGGGCCCCGATGGTTATTATTTTAAATCTAAAGTGCATGAAAGACTAATTCGCCAGATTCCAAGTAATATCTTGGTTATGGTTTGATGGTAGAGAGTTCCTAAAATGTATTCTGAATGAACCTCAGATTCATAATGGATTGTGACTTTGCTGAATTGAGTATAGTCAGCTTTGCCATAAAGAGCAGAAGACAAATAGAAAGAAGGATAGAACTTGTAAGGAATATTAAACACAGACAGTTTGAGACAGCTCATGAGGTCTAGGTGAATCTCAAAGGGCGTGTCAAGTTTAGACAATGATTGAGCAAGCAGCATATCCACCATGTGTGGAATTCAGATAAATGTGATAAATGTGGCTGGGAAGTCAGCAGCCGGCAAGGCATGTTGAAGAGCATGTTGAGTGGGGACTTGGTGGCACCAGCAGGAGTGGCATGAGACAGGGACATGAGAATGGCCACAGCCCTCTGGGCTGGCAGCTCTGTCACCCCTAGATGACAGAACTGTAGCTGCTCGGCTACAGCTACACCAGGTGGTGGCCTCTCTGGAGATCGAGTCACTGTGTTTCTCCAGGAAAACAAGCATGTGTTATTGGCTCCAGGCACCTTCCGTCTGCTGGACCCCTGTTCCCACCACAGCTCTGGTATTTGCCACCACAGCTTCAGTGGGGAGAGAGGGAGGGGACCAGGAGGTGTCCACTCTGCCATGCACACTGCCCTGCTGGTTATCCTGACACACCTCTTGCCCTTGCTGCTGGTGCTGTGGCTTAAATGCATTTAATAAACTATATGCTTCTAGCATTTTAATTTGGTCTGTGGACCTTCTTATTTCTGAAGCTGGAAGGATATGCCTAGTGGTGCACATGAGACCCACTGTGGCATCAAAGTAATCATTTCCTACTGGACATGTCATCAGAAAGTGTTCTACCCCTGAGACAACTGTCATTGTCATAAACTTTCCAAGTTTTCCCAGGAGAGCTCAGACATTTGAATTTACTTTCCCTATATGGCCACAGTCAGAACTTCAACTAAAGAGATAACAAATTATTATACAGTGCCACAAAGGCCCAGCATTTACAACATGGCATATCTTATTTACTTCTATTTTTAAGTGGGTACTGAAAAATCCCCAAATGAGTTTAAGAATAAATGGTGTGCTTGGCACACTCACACATCTGTGTTTCATTTGAATCCATAGATGCTTAAGTTTTCGATTTTACATTTAGCACTTGTTTCTAGAGATGCCTTTTGGTTCTGTAAAATATCAGATTTCAGCTCTTTACAGAAGGCCCAGGTAATGACATATGACATGAGAATAGATGGCTGTCCTTGCTGAAGTGATGCTGGATTTCCAAAAGGCCTTGCAGAGGGTTTCTCTTGTGCCGTCTCTAATTAGCTCTGCTGGGGATCAAACTCATTAAGGGGGCTCTGGAGATAAAGTCAGCATGAGGGAGAAAACACACGTTGACGAAGCACATTCAAAGGCACTGGTGGGACAGCCACCATGTCTCCTTGGTATTTTGCAAGCTTCAGGCATCCGACTTTGGAAATTAGCAGAGTAAATGAATATAAAATAAATGAAACATCTCTGTCTGCCTCCTTCTCTGGTGTTCACTAAATGCTAGCAGATGGATGGTCCCCTGGAAAGTCCCAGGTGGTCAGTGAGGTCAGAGTCTCCCAGACCTCCAGCCCCAAAGCATTTGTTACCTGTCTGGGTGTGCTAGCCAGCACTCCTGGGTCCAGGGAAGTGTGAACCATGACCTCTACAGCCAAAGGACTTATGAGCTTCTTCACAGTGGCACAAAGCCACTTGATATAACACAATTGCCAGAACAATTTAAAAACAGGAAAATGTGGTGTAGACAGAGTGGCCAGCACAGGGGGCTCAGGCCTGAAGAAGGTTGGGCTATCAAGTGGAATTTGAGATGGAGCCTTCAATCCATGAAGACTACATCCAATTGAAGGATATTCATCTTGCTGCATTTGCTTTAAACAGTACACAAAGATCCCACTTTTCTCATTTCCTTGCAGTGATCAGAAGTAGCTTTCTTGGGTTGTTCCACAAGATACTTAGGACCTGAGCATCTAGTTTTTGTGGTGGTTAAACATTCCATAAATAATACTAGTAATAATAATAATAGCTATGTGTGAATTTCTGTGGTGCTTGATCATTCCCAAAGTGCTCTGATATTTAGAAATTCACTTTTGCAACATGACAGCGCAGTAGGAATTCTTGTCAGACACCCCCACATCCCTCGATTCTCACCTGCATATTATCTCTGATAGTAGTTGACTGACTTCCAGGCACTCCCGAGTCCTTTTAAAATTATTTTTTATTTTTTAAAAGTGTTTATTTGAGAGAAAAAGAGAGAGGGAGAGCAGGGTAGGGGAAGACAGAGGGAGACACAGACTCCTAAGCAGGTTCTGTGCTATCAGTGCATGGGGCTCTAACACACAAACCATGACATCATGACCTGAGATGAAAACGAGAGTTGGTCACTCAACTGACTGAACCACCCAGGCACCCCCGTGCGCTCCTGAGTCTTGAACACATATTTGCAAGGGTGTGGTTCTCTCCCTCTCAGCATGGTCCTCTGGCCCTCTTCATTTTGTATACTCTACTCAACCTTCCCATTTCCAGGCTTCCTGGGGGGGGGGGGGGGGGGGG